>NW_007726264.1:740555-790006 GCF_000696425.1 Galeopterus variegatus | reverse complement strand
CTCGCTCAGTCAGTGAGCGGGAACCGGTCTGTATGTGGGATCCGAACCCTCGGGCGGGAGCGCCGCCGCGCTTCCCAAGTGGCGCACTATCCAGTGCGCCACCGGGCCGGCCCCTTTTCTTAAAATTTTTTGAAAAGGTACTATCTACATATTGTAAGAGAGAATTAATAGTGGTGATAGACGCACATCATGAATGTACTTAATGTCACCCACTGGACCGTATGCTTGAAAACGCTTAAAATGGCCAATTTTATCTTGTGTATATTTTACCACAATAAAAAAAAGTAAAGAGAGAGGGAGAGAATAAAATAATATAAAAGGATATACTGAGACATTTAAGTGACCCTCACATCCCTGTCAGCCCACCAGTTCCCTCAGAAATAATCACTTAATTTGTTGCAACTCACCTTTCTTTTTAATGCATTGCTATACAAATCACTGTTTGCATAGTAAATTGGGGCATTTATTTGGAATATTTTTATTCCAGGAATTTCTTTCACCTGAGGAGTAAAATATTAGTGAATTTAACACTTGAAAATATTTCAGAATCAAAACTGCAATTGCCTCCGTCCTCCAACTTGAAAGTTCATACAGAAGTTGCGAAGGGCCCTCTTACGGTGCTTAGATACAATGATGTCACTGTATCTATTCATGCTCTAGAAGGAAGAGAGCTGAGAAGAAAGCTTTTAAAAACACACATCTTCCCATTTCTTTTTAAAGTCTTTCTTACATATATACTATTAAACTCAAAGAAGAAGAAACTGGAAAATATTCAAAAAAGAGAAAAGAAAATGGACAGGGGAGAGAAGGCTGCCCAGACTGTGAGAAGTAGGCAAATAAAGTGAACAAAAGTTTACTTCAGTTTGATTCACGGAATGCAGGAACGAGCCTAAATGGACACAAATAAAACAGTGAATATTTTATCGAGAAGCCTTGTGGAACTCTAGGAAGCACTTTGGAAATGAATAATCCAGTGCATAATTCTTTGGAGTGAGGAAAAAATAGCAATCCTAACACCAGTCTCATTTCCTAAAACCTTATAGTGAGTCTGAGAATTTCTTCCGAAGCATAAAACAAAACAAACAGACAAAACTAGTTTTAAAAGATTTTGTAAAAGTCTCTGAGATTCCATAGAACAAAAGAACATTCACTATCAAGGACATTTGTAGCTATAACTTTAACAATTAAAAATGAAGTGGGAGAATTTCATAGCCCCACCAACTATATTTTTACATGATTAAAATTAATATTTTACCATTGGTTTAAATTCATCAGAAGAAAACCATGCATATAAAACCATCCTCTCAGTTTCAGTATTTTGTAAATACATACTTTAATTCCAACAATATATGTTTATCGCCATTAAAAAATGAGGAAAAGTAAATATCAGGAAGTTAGTAGTTAATGCATGGTATAAACTATAAAACTGAATCCAGACAGTAAATTAAAGCTTAGACTTTTCACTTTGACCACTATACCTCCCTCCACATCACACCTACTTTTTGACCTGGGTAAAAATACTACTTAGTCAATCACATCACATGCTTCACAACCTTTTAAAATGATAGAAAAATGTCTTACCTCCTCATATGCATCTATATCAATATACACATCAGTGTCCGGAAGCTGTCCAAGGACTTTGTAGCTGGGACTAGAGATAGAGAGGGTGTTGGTGGGTTAAATACTATTGTGTTGAGGCACAGTATGCGATTTAAACATAAGATTTTGTATGTTACATGTCGTGTGGGTTTGCTAGGGAATTCAAGCCTAATACACCCCACACGCCTCACCACACAGACCACACACAAACCACACACATACGCATACGCCATATGCACAAACACAATAAACACATACACCACAAATGTCCTCACACCCCTTATACCCTACACACACATACACAATACACACATACCACATACACCTCACACTACACAGACCATACACACACACACACACACCACACACATGTGCCATACCACACAAATGATTTGGTCAGAATGAAAGACTCAAGCATTTAAAGACTGGGGCAACAATAAATTGTGCAGAGTTCAAGTCGTGCCAGTTACGTGTCAGTTACAACTTGACATGTGTAACTTAAGTTCTCTTCATGCCACTTAGGAGGTAGAAAGTTGTCTCCCTGATCTAATTCTAAAGTAGGAGACTGGATTTTTGTTTGTTTCTAGCAAAAGTCACTGACTCATGGGGGTGGGGGGTTAGTAATTTGGGGGTGTGAGCAGAAAACAAAAATCTCAAATTAGCATGGACATTTTCTTAAATTTGGCTTGAATAGATTTTAAACACTGCTTTTGAGGGCCCTAATTCCTAACACTTTTTATAAGACAGTCTGGCTCAGATACTGTAAAGATGATAGGTACTATTTCTTGAGCACTTGTTATTTCCTTATTAATCCTATGAACAATGCTACTAGGCCTATTTCTGCCATCGTATGGATGAGAACTTGAGGCTCAGTGGGGTTAGGTGAGATATTCCAGGTCAGAGAGCTTGGCAGAGCCAGAATACAGCTCAAGGCCTTTGATTTGACATTCCATGATCTTGCTACTATGTCCTGGTGCTTCTTAGCATGAACGTGAAAGTGCTTTGTAAGTTAGAATATACTCATATAACTCAAATGTCAGCTATTTTTCTGGGTGGATTCCCTCAACAAGTATTTAGAGAACACATATTATGTGCCTTGTATTGGACTCCTGGCACTAGCCATCTCCTGAAAGTGTGCCCTAATTATAGAAAAAGAAGCCAGCTGAAAATAAACAAGTACCCTGAGTGCTGGTCTCCCAAACTCTAACCTACAAAGACTCGGCAAGATCACCAACAAAGGACATAAAATAAAAAAATCAGTTTCAGTTAATTATTTGAAGGAAAAAGAGAGGTAGAGTATTTTAAAAAGAACTTGCCTAACTTTAAAATTTATGATAAGAAACCATAAAATCCTATTCAGTGAAGAAAATCAACAACAATCTCAAATTCTACACTGTGGCTTGTTAAAGGATATAGATATTTTTAAACCATAAGGTTCACCAAAATTCTGAGATAAAGAACTCTTGTATGTACTCATATTGTTCCTTATAAAAATGGGAAAAACTTCTTTTAGATAAAAATGGGCAACAGTGTTAGAATTTGTTATTAAAAGTAGTTTAATTCTTACTCTGAGTTTAGAATCTCATATTCTTAACATTTTTCTCTTATGTTATTATTATTATTATTTTTTTTTTTGTCTTTTGTCTTTTTTCCGTGTCCGGCAACGGATCGCAACCCTCAGTGTTGCCCCCGTACCGGACCGGGACCGGCAACGGGATTGCAAGCCTCGGCGTTGCTCCCACGCCTCGCTCAGCCAGTGAGCGGGAGCCGGTCTGCACGTGGGATCCGAACCCTCGGACGGGAGCGCCGCCGCGCTTCCCAAGCAGCGCACTATCCAGTGCGCCACCGGGCCGGCCCCTCTTATGTTATTTTTGATGATGAAAATGCTCATTTCCTACTCTGTGGAGTGGGGAGCTTTGTGTTATTCTGCAGATAAAGGGTCAACATCCCCACCCAGTGGCCTTTCAACACACCAGAGTCATAACTTAGAGAACCATTATGTGATTTGCAACTATAGGCAAAACCAGACTAATGCTTTTGTGTTAGAGGGGAAAGGGCACTGTCACGGCTTGAGTGGATAGTAAGTGTCAGGCACTGTGCTAGGTCTTTTGCTTGTCTTATTCTCATTTAACCCTTATTGTAACCATTTGATGTAGCAAGAATTAGTCCCATTTTACAGATGCAGAAACCAAGGCTCTGAGAGGTTATGTAAAATCACAGAGCTTATGGAAGGTGCAGCCAGAACTTGAACCCAGGTTTGTCTGACTCTAAAGTCCAGGCTATTTCTATGACATAATGTTTCCTTTTAATCTTTATGGTGATTTCATTATCATAAACAGAATTTTTTAGAAGGTTATTTTATACCTTCCCCAGGGGGCTCAGCTTCCTAAAAGGCAGAAGAGATGGCAGGGGATAATGGTTCAGGTGTAGGATAGGACAACTGGAGAATTGCATATGATAACTTGGTGTCATAGTTTGCTACACACCATCAAAGCCCATGTCATTACTCGATGCCACAGCAAACTGTAAGAACACATAGTTCACTGAGAAGAGGGTAAGTAACAGCATACCACTGGGCTGGGAATGGCAGGAACAATGATGGAAATTAGTCCCTTTAAACAAAATCATTGAAAGAAGTATAAACTGCGACACAGTAGAAAATCTGGTAAAATTATATGGAAATGTTTATTTGGTGTTTTGTTTATTTAGTCAAAAGGTCACATAAGTGTCATAGCTCCTTCTCATGCTGACTGGAAATAACCAAGGGGCTCCAGTTTCACCAATTCAAGCTTTGGTCCACACTTAAAGTCAACATTGTAATCTCAGCCAGGACACCCACACCCATTCCAGTCTAGGCACTCACCTCTGTGTTCTGTAAATAACAGTCAGCAGAGCAATGATCACAGCAGTAATCAAACCATAGTCCAATCCCAGGAACAAGGAGGACACAAAAGTTGTAAGCCAGATGGTCTAAACGAAAGACAGAAAGCTTTATAAAGAATCATGGTAAAAAGTCCATAAGAGTTACACACACACACACACTTTTACCTTGCATAAGAGTTATACACACACACACACACATTTTTACCTTGCATAAGAGTTATACACACACACACACACACACACACACACACTTTTACCTTGCCCCAATAGGATACTGCATGTAACAACTAACCACATTAACTTATCTTTCTCATATTTCACTAGTAAATCATATTTGCTGTTATGACATAGTAACCTAACCATCACCTTTGTTACTTACCAGCTCTATTTTGCTGGTTCTCCAGAAAAAGGGGAGATCTGAGAACTGCATAAACATTCCTTTCAGGTTGACGATCACAATGGCTGACAGCACAGCCTGAAACACAGCACATCCACGCATGCCTCCCCTCTTGTGTCCACAGAGCCCCTTTGCTGGCTCCTCACTGTCCTCTTGCTGCCCTCCCTGTGTCTTCTCCCCACTTACTTCCTACATGGCACTGATGGTACCTTTGGAGCCACAAACACCTGGATTTTCAGGAGTTGGTTAGCTAAAATGGGTCTTGGAAAACCAGGCTTATACCTTAGTAGCAAACCTGCATGATGGCCAAGAGGTTCAGAATTACACTTGGTACTCAAGGTGCTATTTCACCCATGGTCTTCCTGCACTATGATTTTCTCTATATTGTTCCTGACCTCTACTAGATCAAATATGTCAGCAAATACATGTAAATGTCTTATACATGTAGGCCATCTCAGATTTATAATAAAAGTATAAGGTTATAGAAGGTCAAAGAAAGAAGGGACATTGGAGGTCAGCAAGTCCAACCCCCTACTTTGCAGATAAGGAAACTGAGACCCAGAGGAGCTGAGACAGCTTTCTGAAGGTCATGGTCAGCTGTCAGTAGATTATGCAGCAGATCTTGGTCTTATCCTTGGCCCTTTCTCATATTGCTCTTCTAGGGTTACAGTAAAAACCCCTAACAGAGCCACAAAAATATAAACAAATAAAATAGCAACATTTCTACATAAAGGAAAAAACCTCACACCAAGTCCACACTACACACCTGGGGTAATGATTCAAAGAGGAATCCAGTGGCTAATATAACCAGCAGAATCATTAACGAAGCCAAACAACCTGCAAGCTGAATGAGAGAACACACACAGAAGGGGCTCTTAGGAGACTTGAATAAGAGGTGGGGCATAGGTTGGTCTTATTCTTTTCATAATCACTGTGGGAAGATCAAGAAAATATGGATTCAAATAAGTCATCCAAACCATTACATAAATCTATAACTCCATCCCGTTCCCTTTTGAAGTTTTGGCTCCTCTTAGAGCTTTTAAACAGAAGCTGAAATGCTTAAATATTCTGGCTGAAGTGCCCTTGTCAGAGGTGGGGGAAGATGTCTGGTGCCAACCTGAGACCCACAAAGGCCAGAAGAGTTCAGACAAGTGTTTGCTATCCTATATGGTAGCCACTAGCTACAGGTGGCTAACACATTTTTAAAAATTAAAATCAAATAAAAAATTCAGGTCTTGGTTGCACTAGCCACATGTTAAGTTCTCAAGACCCATATGATGCTAGTGGCTGCTTTATTGGATGGTACAAATATTGAACACATCCATCATTGCAGAAAATTTTATTGAATGGTGCTGGCATCCTGTCCACACTCAGGCTCAGGTTTTCATGACAACATCCCATGTCTGAACTTTGAGGTTTACTGGCAGCAGGGAGTGTTGTATAACTTTCCAATTTAACCAGAGAATATACCTCTTTCCTATAGATTCAGTTCCTTGTGATTCGCTTCAACCAATCATGCCTTTCTCTGATTCACTACACAGCTCACTGGAGCATGGATCTGCAGGCAGAGTAGCTTTGCTTGGGTTCAGAATAGAATCAAGAGATTAAAATTTAATTACAACCCAAATCACCAGTTCTTACAGGCTGTCCTATATATATACCTGTGTCTTCCCTCCGGTTCCCTCCTGAACAAGGCTTCGAGACAAGGAGCATGAAATTGAAAAGGTCTGGAAGAGTGAACCAATGGAATTGCACAGTCCCAGGGCAATGAGCTCCTTTTCCATGTGGAAACAAAACACAAGAGGTAGGTCACTCTTTAGGAAGAAAAGCATGATAGCCCATTCAATACACATTTCAGCAGTACAGGCAGTCTCTTCATTCTCTTTTCAAATACAAGAAATTGTTTAGCATGACTTCAAAATAGGTATTATGGCATATTTTATGGTGGGGGAAAACATGTTGAATTTTTACTGCATCAGAGATAAATGTTGCACTCCCACCTAGCCCTCTCCTTCCCAAACACACCCTTTTTTCCCCCCAAAGAAAACTACAGTAAAGCATATAAAATATTTTTGTCGTTTAAGAGAAAGTTCTTGATGTATAGGACTACTGGCATATTTCAAATGCCTGGTCTATTGCTTGTCAATGAGTACGTGCCGGTGTCTTCCTGGGGCAAGTGAGTCCCACTCTTAGGGCTACTTTGGGCTCTTCTAGCTTAGTCACTGCATCTCATATGAATGTGGTGCATTTAGTCTTCCTGTAGAAATACACAGGGTGTTAAAATAGACATTGCTATGTCAAGATCGTAGCTCATGGTGTTTGGGTTAAATACCTTATCTGTAGCTATGTTGTGAAAGGAGGTGGTAAAGTGGAGTTACTGTGGAGTTTGAGTGATGAATCACATCCCCAAAGTTTAACAAACAGAGATAAGCCTTCCTGTGGAGCAAAAATGGCTCTGGAAAAATACCTTACTCCCAGGCTGTGAGCTTTAAAAACAGGGGTAACATCTGTAGGAGTATGCCAAGTTATAAGCTTCAGATTAGAGATTTTACCTTTCTAAGTGGACCCCTGCCCATGAGGTGAAGGAGGTAGGACTTTGTAGCTCAGAGTTCTGATGACCTAATGCTCACAAATAACA
This sequence comes from Galeopterus variegatus, assembly GCF_000696425.1. Lineage (NCBI taxonomy): Eukaryota > Metazoa > Chordata > Mammalia > Dermoptera > Cynocephalidae > Galeopterus > Galeopterus variegatus. The sequence continues at coordinate 782,489 of NW_007726264.1, read as the reverse complement.
TAAAAATTGTAGTGTTGAATAAATACATGCTTCAAATACATCATCCACTTTTACCAGAGTAAAAATTTTTCTAGCAAGATAGATATATCTAGTTCATCTGACTTTCATAACAGAGCATGATGATTGTACTGCTTTAAAACATCTGCAGGAAACTGATCATATTTACCTGATTGCCATCAACCTGGTAGCCATGTTTATTTGCCAAGGTCTTGGCCATTGAGATGGTCACTGAAAATCCAACAATGGCTATGGCAATAGCATCCACATACACAAGGTGGAAGAGGCTGGTGTCCGGATTGGCTGGAGGTAGTAGCCTGAAAAGTCAAACTGACTTTAACTTGAGTGTTGTAACCACTGGGAAAAAACACAGGACTGGAGGGGAGCATTTTAGAGGAGCATTATCTGCAAATGAGGTGGGCAATGCTTGGGTGCTTCTTTGCTCTGGTTTGACAAAAAGGAGGACCCTCCTTGACCCAGAGAGGTTCTTTCCAGGCCCAAACTGCTAAGTGCTGGCTTTCTACCTGGGTGGGTCATCAGCAGAGATCAGATGCCATTTTATTTAAAGGAGTAACCTCATACCTCATGGCACCCCAATGGCAGGTGTAAGTAAGAAACAGAACCAGGAGGAAGAGAGGGTCAGTGAAGTGCTCAGGTGCCACGAGACATTCAAAGCAAAGTCTTGGGGTGGGGAGGGTGTTGGACAAAGGCTACCTTAGAAAATTACTGTCCTCACAACACTAGGTACTCACTCTTCTCTCTTGTTATTTGATGTAAGGACACTGAGTTACCTCCTCTAACCATATTATTATCCCTTTAGTTGAGTTTCTAACATGGGAAAGGAGCAGCAGAAGATTATACTCCTTGGATCTCACCTGGGAATCCTGGGGATCTGGAGGAGTCAAAAGAGTGACTCCTGGAACCCACAATGGGGAACCCAGATTTTGTGGTCCATTCTTGTAGTTTGGGACCCTTGTCCTAAAGAAACAGAATAGGGGCTCCCTAGAATTTAATGGGGGAAGGGCAGTGGGGATTTTCAAAGGCATCCTGCTCTAATTCAAGGCATTGGGCTAATCAATCACTTAATTGATAAACATAGTAATGATAATTATTACAATAACAACCATTTACTAGGTGCTTCCCATGCCAGCTTCTGTGCTCATTGAATTATTCCCAATATTCCTATGAACTAGGCACCATTATAATCCCCATTTTATAGATGAGGAAAATGAAGCAGAGTGAGGTAAAGCAACTTGTCCAAGGTCAAACCGATCATCTACTAAGTACAACAAAACAAGGAAGAGCTGGCCTCTCTATGCCTGCTTCTCTTACTATGTCACAGCACAGCGACAGAAGGAACGTTTCAAGTTGAGAAGTGGTGAAAGGGAGCGGAGGACGGAAAAGGAACTAACATCCATTAAGACTAGGTTATGTGCTTTACATAAACCATCTCATTCTCCCTCACAACAATCTCATTAGATAGGTGCCATTATTATCCCAATTAATAGGTGAAAAAATGGATGCTTGCAGATGTTAAGCAATTTGCCTGAGATGGAGTGGGAAGTCAAACCCGGGGGTCTGACTACAAAATCTGTTGTCTTTCCCCTGCACTTTGCTGCGTAAGTATTGACCGAGAGGAAAGCTCTAGCAGCAGGTTTGGGCCTGAGGAATTGTACAAGAAAAGGATGTATTTTGAATGAGTTAAGGAAAGTAAACCAAAACACAGGATATACTGTGATGATTAGGATCTTTAACACTTCCTGGGCACTGCGATGTGTATGTATTTATGTACGTGTACAGATAAGTGAGGTAGTTTGCTTTCAAGGATGGCCACCAACCATTCCTCACACTTGTGTGTGCATGCTGCTCCTCCCATCTAGATGTGGCATCTGTTTTCCCTTCAGCTGAATCTAGGCTGGCCTTGTGATTGCTTTGACCAATAGAATGTGGTGGAAGTGAAGCTGTATGAGTGCCTTCAGAGGCCTGGAAAATTCTCTGCCTTTCTTCCTAGTTGCCCTGGGCCACCATGTAAAGAGGTCTGGCTATCCTGTTGGAGACACCATGTGCAGAGAAGATGCCAGCCGGCCCTTAGCTGTTCCAGACACTCCAACCAAGGCATCAGACATGTGAGTGAAACCCTCTTGCATCCTCCAGTGCCCGTTACACTTTCAGACATCTGCAGATGCACGAGAGCCCCCAGGTGAGACCAGCAAAAGAACCACCTAGCTGAGCCCAACCTAGACTGAATTATTAGCAAATTAATAGTTGCTGCATTAAGCCACTGTTTTGGGGTGTTTTGTAAGGCAACAATGAGACTCACGGATAACTGAAACAGTATAATTGTGTGCATGTAGGAAGGTAGGTAAGTATTTGTTATCTGCTTTGTTTCGGGCAAAGTTTCAGAAAGATAAGGTTTCTGTGTAGCCAAGTTCCAGAAGGATACATTTTTTAAAAAAGTTTAGCTCTCACATATAGAAGGAAAGCAACATATTTGGGTACAATGCAATAGAGAAAGGAGGGTATTAAGCAGAAATTATGGTCACATGTGGATTTTAACCTATCAGTACATTTTTTAAAGAGGAAATATAAGTGAAAGCATTTTACATTTAATCAAATTATTTGTAACTCGTAACTGAATAGGATCACCTGGTGGATCCAATCAAAGACTAATGTTTGTCACATGATTGTTAGAACCCCAGGTGCAAGGTAATGGAAAGCGCATACAACTGGGTATCGGGGGACTGAGTTCGGGTCCAGGTTGGGTCTCACCAGAGAGTCACTAAACCTCATTTGTGTCTCTCAAATAGCTCCTTCCCTGATATCCTATCTAAAACAGCAGCTCCAGTCTCTCCTCTTCCTTACCTGGTTTCACTGTTTTTCATAGCACTTGTCACCATTTGTTTGTGTATCAGTCAATTGTGTCCAGCAACAGAATATAAGCTCTGTAAGTGCAAGCACTTTTCTGCTTGCCTGTTTGTTTTTGTTTTTAACTGCTTTGGTACATAATTGGCATTCAATAAACTTATGTTGGATGAATGAGAATAAATGTACTTTTCTGTAAAATGGGGATAACAGTGTATATTGGCAATAGGATTACTATAAGTATCAACTGAGATGATAGATCTAAAAGTATTTTACACATTATTAGTTCAAATTGAAAAGCAAGGTGCCCTTTCCGTGTAGGAGCTTTACATCGAATCATTGTAAGTAATGTGTTTTGTAGTTTAAAAGTAGGGTGTGTGCTTCCTCCCTCAACACTTGTTCCATGGGGTGAATTTTGGCTTAAAATGCAACCTCTGCTCTGTCTGCTTCCCAGGAGACTCTTAGATGGGACTGGAGGGGAGGTTTGATGGAACATGCCGGGTTCCATCAATGTCCAACATCTGGGCAAATGTCCGACCCTGTTCTTTTGGAAGGGAGAAGACGATAGTAAGAGAAAGAGCCAGAGAGAGAGAGAGAGAGAGAGAGAGGAGAGAGAAAGATGGCCAGAGAATGTCAGAAGGGACAGAGTGAGACATGGAGAGGTGATTGTCTCTTGCTCCTTCAAATATAAAGAGAATAATACATTTCACAAGTGTAGAGTTAGACAACAGAGATGAGGCAAGGAAGAAAGTAACATATGATCTAAAACTGGAAAACTCTCCAAAGTAACGAGCCTCCGAACTTTGAGTTAGCATGTCCTGAATGCTAACTATGTGCCAGGCGCTGCACTAACCACTCTACCTGTGTTCTCTCCTGTTGCTCTCACAACCGCCCTGGGGATACGTATTAATTACCGTGCCCGCCTGGCAGGTGAGGAAACCGGCACTTGGAGAGGATAGGGGACCTGCCCAAGGTCACACAGTTACTGTGTTTAATTCCTATGTCACTCAAGGAAAGCTTTTAAAAACTGTTAAGTTTAGGAAAACAAAAAACCATTCATCACTGTTGGTGGGACTGCACAATAGTGCAACTGCTATGGAAAACAATATGGAGGTTGCTCAAAAAATTAAAATAGAACTACCATATGATCTGGGTATATACTCAAGAGAATTGAAAGCAGGGTCTCAAAGACATATTTACACAATCATGTCCCCAGCAGCACTATTCTCAATAGCCAAGAGATGGAAGCAACTCAAATGCCCATTGATGAATGAATGGAGAAATAAAATATGGTATATGTAGTAAACACACACACACACACACATGCACAGGAATATTATTCAGCCTTAAAAAGGAAGAGAATACTGTTACATGCTACAACATGGATAAATTATCCATTACACTAAGCGAAATAAGCCAGTCACAGAAAGACAAATACTGTATGACTCCACCTATATGAGGTATGTAGAATAGTCAAGTTCATAGAGACAGGAAGATGAATGGTGGTTACCAGGGGCTGGGGGCAGCGAGGAAGAGGGAGTTGTTATTTAATGGTTATAGAATTTCAGATTTGTAAGATCAAAAAGTCCTGGAGATGTGTTTTACAGCAATGTGAATATACGCAACGCTATTGAGCTGTACACTTAAAAATGCTTAAGATGGTAAATTTTATGTTACATGTTTTTTTACTACAGTAAAAACACACACAGCAAAACCCCTAAAACCCTCAGCTATTTGATATGTAGAAAAAAAGAGATTATTTTTCATTCCAAGAGTACTAAAGCAGGACTTAGAAACAATAGATCCATTGATTATTCAAGTCACGCTGTTACTTAAAAAACTATTTTCCTACCCCAGAGGAAGTGTTCCAACGACATCCACATTGTATGATTCATGCAAGTTAAACCCAGCTGAAATGCCAGTTCCCATTACCACCTAAAAGAGACATAAATCCAAAGGTACCTTTAGAGATGAATATTCAAACACCACAAAAGTGAGTTTCAAAGAGTTAGTCGAGCCAAATCTATTCTTACTTTTAATGTTCATATTTAAAAAGAAGAATTATTGTTAGCTTCCAGAAATTCTAACTTCTCTTAATGACTCTACCCCACATAATTAAAATGGGCCCTAGTTTCCTTGTGGCCTGCAATTGTTGTCTTCTTACTTTGTTCTGTTCCATGCTGAGGTGTTTGGCTCGTTGACAGCAATAGAAAATGGCCATAAAACCTCTCAGGAGCTGACCTTGCCTTCGGGGGCAGGCAAAATGAAGCTCTGGCCAAGACACGAATAAAGGACATTTAAATGTGCATTGTGAGGTGGGTACAATTACAGTGGATCATTATAAAATGTATGTTTGCATTTAGAATCCTCCCGCTGATCCTGTTTCTAGGACAGCAGCACCACGTGTGGCTAGAGGCCTCCCCCAGCATCCCATAGTTGTCTTCTCCCATTTCAGCTACAGAGTCAGGGTCTGGGTGCACATGCACATCACACAGAGTGTCACTGTACATAAGGCCATCCTGGATTGTCAGGCATGGATTTACCTGAGATGTAAAGTACAACCCTTAGTGAGCTACAAGAAGGGAAACTTAACCGAAGGTGAAATAGCAAATTGCTTCGTCCCCAGGCACTATTGCTGATAGAGCTTTTTCAGTGGGTTATCCAGGAAAGGAATTATGGCTGGACAGGGAAGGAAGCCAGCCCCTCACAGTGGTGACTGCTGCAGGAAACCAATAATAAGGCAAGCTTATTAACAGAAACAGAAGCCTGAGAGACCAAGTGTGTAGGTGTTTCTGCCCCCTTTGATGAAATGGCCCGTTTCTGTTGGTAGCAATTATGTTTGTCCCCTTAATTGCATTTTTTTGTGCATCTCAAACTGGAAGAGTGCCTAGAAATTCAAATCCACAGGATAACTATGGCTCCAGTTGCTGGAGTATCAATTTTATGCAGTGGTAGATAATTTAAGTCATTGTTTTCCTATCAGCACAAATAGATGTATTATAAAATAGAAAGCAAAACTCAAAAAAAAGTTCTTATAATAAAATAAATAAATTTTATGCTTAAAGGGAGTCATAAAAACTCTGTCCTCAAACTTTCCAGTGTGGCTTCTCTCACATTTGCTCCAAGGAACATTAGGTAAGAAGTTTAAAAAACACTGGTTTAAGGTATTATTGAAAAGCTGTAATTACAAGAACAGAATTCTGGAGATCCATTACCCTGGGAAACATGAAGGAATCTTTAAAGGGAATCTGAGAAATGGACAAAATTAGTAACCCGAGGCAGGAAAAGCAAGCTTCATCATTTACTGCATAATTAGGGCTCGCCTGTCTTCTTTCCCAAGAGGAGGGTCTGGGAACCTCCTCTCGCTGTTCCCCAAGTGGAAACAGGAACTCTGTGCCCAGCTCCAGCAAGAGAAGCGGTTTTGAAACTGCTACAGAGAGTCTCTTCTGCCTGTTATCAGGTACTGGTTGGGTGTAGACAAGACCAAGGCAAGGAAAGGGATAGAAGCTACACCAGCTAGTTGTTTTCATAGCTGAAACTTATTGCTAAATGTTCAGACACCCAAACTTTTAAATTTCTTATCCTTGTGCCTCCCAAACTATGCACATAGGAGCTCTGGGGTGCCAAATGGAACTCACCAGGACACTTTGTATATTATAATATCTCCAGGGAAACAGTGACATCTGTCGGACACTGTGCAAACTTCTTCTTTTTTTTTTTTTTTGTCTTTTTTCGTGTCCGGCAACGGATCACAACCCTCAGTGTCGCGCCCGTACCGGACCGGGACCGGCAACGGGATCGCAACCCTCGGTGTTGCGCCCGCACCTCGCTCAGCCAGTGAGCGGGAACCGGTCTGCATGTGGGATCCGAATTCTCGGCGGGAGCGCCACCGTGCTCCCAAGCGGCGCACTGTAGCAGTGCGCCACCGGGCCGGCCCACTGTGCAAACTTCTTCTTTTTTTTTTTTTTGTCTTTTTTCGTGTCCGGCAACGGATCACAACCCTCAGTGTCGCGCCCGTACCGGACCGGGACCGGCAACGGGATCGCAACCCTCGGTGTTGCGCCCACACCTCGCTCAGCCAGTGAGCGGGAACCGGTCTGTATGTGGGATCCGAATTCTCGGCGGGAGCGCCACCGTGCTCCCAAGCGGCGCACTGTAGCAGTGCGCCACCGGGCCGGCCCACTGTGCAAACTTCTAATTGGAGGTAGTTCACAATTTGAGTATGAGCTCACACTACGTTCCTTTCAAAAATGCCATATATTTGCAAAGCTGCATGTTCAGTGGTTGCTGTGATTAAAAAGCAGGAACCATGCAAAAATCCATGTGGAGGGGAAATAAGGGTAGCAGTGTCCAGTCTGATCCCAAGGTTTGAGGATTTGTGCAGTGCCCACCAGGAGCACACATCCCATGAATAAATCATTGTACTCACTTAAGAACATAATAAAATATTTTTATTCATATGTTTACAAATAACTACTACGTTGTTAATCATAAATGTGTCTTAAGGTGTTTGGACCTAACTACTTAATAAATGGAACTGTGAACTGTGAGGTATTTCTTTTGGCCTAGGAGTGCCAAGAACGGAGACAGTTCGGTAACCTTTATTTTTTGCTCTTTTAAAAATGGAAAAGGCTTTATTATTATTTTTTCAGGTTATTAAAGTAATATGTGTTCATTACAAAATAATTACCCAATAACAATTTTGAGGAAAATAAATCCATCATAATAATCCTATCGCTTAGGAATAATTAATGTTAAAATTTTCATGTATTATCTTCACTTACATTTTAAAAATCTATGTTTACACTTTAATGCTTTTTCTTTTTACTTTCTGTCAGTAAATTTGTAAAAAGTTCCCTTTGACAAATTCTAACCTTCTTTTGGCAGAACTGATAAAAGAAGATCCTCTAACTCCCTGATCCTCTTTCATCCACTTCAAAATCCCTTACAGAAATCAATGTATGCAATCTCAGAAGTTGAACAGGTCATCGCCTTGTGTTGACTTACCGCAAAGAACTCTAAAGGAATGGGTGCCGGCAATTTCTCTTTAAATCTCTCATTAAATTCCTTGCCACCCAACAGCAAACCAAAAACCATCAGCCCGACGCCTAGGGAACACACGTTGAGGTTTTTAACATTCTGCAACACAGCAACTGTACTCTGTAACACAGTGAACACTGGATCAAGAAATAGCCCCTGAATAGACAGAGACACTCTAGTGCACTAATTCAGACCAGCCATCCCATTACTGGACATTTCTAGTTAAAAGTTCTCAGGCTGAAATCTCTCTTTGTAGCTTCCACCAATTAGGAAACATTTTTACCCAGTCATACAGCTTTATAGTTGTAATTCTTATTCAACAATCTTATAGTGTTTGATACACTGATGTTTCAATATAGTATTATAAAATTCAGAAAAGTAACCCTGAAGCTGAGTCCTTAGGAAAGAATTAAGGGTTGATATCAGCAAAATACTCCAAAGTAAATATACAGAAAAGCTTTTAGGAGCTCAAAGAGGGAGAAATCACTGTTAGCAGATGAAAGAGAAATCAGGTGAACTTCGAAGCCAAGAGAGTGCTGAAGTTTGGAAAGGAGCCTAGAAGAGTTAGAGAAGAAAGCCACTTAATTACATCCTAAGGTTACAGTCTGGGCACCCCAAACATAGTCAGTTCTCATCTGAAACCCAATAAAGTAGTTATTGTAACTATAGTATGAAACCCACTGAGCCCAGGCCACACGTCCTTTCCTATCAATGCCTACAGTGTACTCAGGTGCACTTGCAGTTTCTTTGTGACAAGACATTTTGAGAAGTCTCAGAGTAAGAAGTATGATACCAGCTATCATGAAAAACTAAGAATTTATTTAGGAAATGCTCCTACAGTCTGATTTCATTCTAATCAATCAAGGACTCAATTTAAGTGTCAGTTCATCAAAGTGACTTTCCTAGTCCCCTGATCTAAAGAGGACTATTCCCTATTCAACTTTCAGGGCATCCTGTACCTCTTCTTCATAGCACTTAACACAATTTGTACACAAATTAATTACATATTTATGCGATTAATAGTTTACTAATTGTCTTCCCACTGGACTGTAAGCTGCAAAGGGCAAAGGCTATATCTGCTTGGCTCAGTGCTGTACCTCAGTGCCTAAATACCTACAAAGGTATAGACCTTTCTTTCTAAAGACAGCTTTAGCAGCATCTCAAAAGTTGTGATATGTGATACTTCCACCGTCAATTGGTTCTAATTATTTAATTTCTTTTTATCAATGGGTCATTTATAAATGTTTTTTGGTTTCTGAATGTTTGGTTTTTTTTTTTTAAAAAAAAAAAGCTCGCGCATGGCTCACTCGGTAGAGGGCGGTGCTGATAACACCAAGGCCATGGGTTCGGATCCTATATAGGGATGGCCGGTTTGCTCACTGGCTGAGCATGGTGCTGACAACACCAAGCCAAGGGTTGAGATCCCCTTACCGGTCATCTTTAAAAAAAATAAAAATAAATAAAAATAAAAATAAAAAAAGCTGTATTTAAGTATTGATTTCTAATTATATTGCACTGTGTGAAAAAATGTTGAAGTTTTAGAATTTGTGATCAGTTTCACATTAGTTTCAACATGATCACTTATTACCATGTTCCCTATGTACATGCAAATAATTTATATTTTCCTGAGTTGGGTATAGGGTCTATACATATTTTATTAGATTAAACTGGTAATCATGTGAGTTAAATCTTCTATAGCCTTACATATTAGTTTTTGCCTGCTTGAGCTAGCAGTTTTTGAGAGAGAGATGTTTCCCACTATACCTTTAAGTTATTTATTAGTTTCCAAAAAGAAAAACAAACATAATTTGATCTCAAGAAAAAGCTCTCTCTTCACCCAATTAGGGTAATGGTACAGTCAGCAAATAAAGACCTAAAAAAAATTCCTTGTGATGTAGGCAGAATCACATATTAATAAAATAGGATTTTAAAATTTAATCCTTCTTGTAGCACTCTTCTCAGAAGGCCTTAGAATAACTGAATCTTTTCCCTTTTATGTAAATTCTTAGAAAAAAAGAAAAATAAGCCTTAAAGGAAAAGAAATACAGAAGAAAAGGGGGAAAAATAAAGAAGGAAAAACAAGTACCAGAGTGTCTGGAAGTTGCTTACTTACATACACCACTGAAAAGATCCCACTGTACCGCTTTGTTTTAACTCCAAACAGGTACTTTAGCATGGAGGTGAAGACATGCACAGCTGCTGCGGTGGTAAACCCACGGACTAGAGGCTCTGTGAGATATATGGCCACGAACCCGAACCTACAGACACCTAGGCAAAACTATTTTTTTAATGACAAAGAAACAAATAAATCACATGATAAGTCAGGAAGTTATGACCCACAGAAAACATATAAAAGTTCTTTCTGGGCCACTTTCTAACACTACAGACTTGTACCTGTAGCAGTTAAGTAACTAACGAATCAATCACTGGTTATACAGATAACCATAGAAGGTCTGGAGTGGCGTGGAGCCCTACACAGCACTGGCCATCCTTGTGCCCCCTCGTCCCACGGAACTGGGGGCACGCTTAGTCATTTGGACTATGATGGAACACTGGCTGTTCCTCCAAGAAGATTGGGGATGTCCTCTTCCCAGTACTAACCAATCCTGCTGTCTCAAGCTTGTCTTGCTTTTGGGATCTCTAAAGGACCCAATGGAAGCTTGCTTGTCACTCCTAGTTGTAAGCAAGGCATGCATTGGGACTGGTGCTCCTGACTGCTATGAACCCTGAGCTCTGGAGCTTGCTGGCTGACCCTGCCCACCATGTGGTAAGACCAGCCAAGAGTGCTAAATAGATATTTACTAGATGAACGAATGAGAGTCCATTTCCCCACCTCTGAGCCTTACCTGAATAATTCCTGAGAGTAAGGTCACAGACATGGCGACTTTCACTCTCAAGGCATCTCTGGCTTCCGTACCATTTGTTGCATTTACTCCTCCTGGAATGACTATATCATCTGGTACTAATCGAACAGCCACACCACCAATCATCAGGCTAATAACAGCAAAAGGACCTGAAATAATGAAGCACAGATGATCCTTGTTCGGGGGTTCAAAGAAACTATCCTCAGTGTATCTGATGTGGTTGCTGCCAGTATGCCAAGAGATGCAGGTGAGGTCCAGAAGTCATCCCTGAAAGAAGACTGCCCTGCCCTCTCCAGTGTCCTGCCCCTGGTGTGTGAGCAGCTTGCGTGTGTGCATACTGTATTCTCCAAAAGTGACCATGACCATATCTTCCATCCCACATACTCTTCTTGACATATTCCCATCAGGAGGTGGAGTATAATTCCTCTCTCCAATCTGGGTGGGCTTATGACTTGCTAGTAACCAAAAGAATGCAGTGGAAGGGGCACTGAGTGACTTCTGAAGCTAGGTTACAAAAGGTCATGCAGCTTCCAACTGAGAGCTCTAATACTTGTGTGGAGCCCTGAGTCCATGTGTAAGACAGCTCCAGCAAGGCCACATGGGGAATTCCTGGGACCACGTGGGAAGAGGGAGGGAGGGAAAGAAAGAGAGAGGGAGGAAGATTTGCACAGATGAGTCCTTCCCAAATCCTCACCCACCAGGAACTGTGAGACATAATACAATGACTGTTGTTTTATGTTGCTAAATTTTGGGGGTGTTTGCTATCCAGCAACAGATATCTGAAACATCATGTGTGTGTTTGCCTCATGCAACACCAACACTATTATGAAATCCATATGCATCTGATATGCTAAAGTGAAAATATTACAATTCAGAACCTAAAATATGATGAAAATGAAATACGTGCATAGTAATTGGGAACTTGAAGTACTATTGTTAAAATAAATAAATAGAAAAACCAGATGCAAGCAAATTATATTATGAAATAATGCATTTATCTCATTTCACAGATTTCAACAATTGCTTTATTACACAAGAAAATTGTATTTTTTAATCATCCCAAGACTATAAGAAAGCCATTAGTTTTAAGAATGTTGGGAGCAGTCTATTTTTTTAAAAGCACCTATTGTGTATGTAGTAACAAATGTTATTATTAAGCAGATGTTTTAATAACAACCATGCAATGTTTTTGGTAAACTGCAAAGCTTGGAAATGCAAAAGGAAAGGTACTGGAATATCAAGTATAAGCTTTTACCTATGGATATGTGTCTGGAGGTTCCGAAAAAACAATACATGATAACGGGATAAAATGAAGAGTACAGGCCAAACACCGGAGGCACAGCTGCCAGCATTGCAAAGGCCAAACCTGTGGGATCAAGAACCAAACAGAAGTGGGGAGATCGTTAGAAAACAGAGGGGTTATATGTATTTTTCTCTTGGTTGTTTGTATCTGATGGACGAGTGAAGCCATCTTAATTTAAGCTGATGTATCTTCCACCCCAATCCTGCATATAATCCTGCATTTGTGCTCACAGAGTCTAGGCTCTGACAGTTTTTTGTGACATCTTTTTTGCCAGTGGGAGGATATTTTTTCTGCTTTATTCTTTCACAAATTAGGTAAGAGCAGAAACGGGTGCAGCTGTAATCTGGTGTTGACACACAAATGCTGGCTGTTAGTCTCTAATGAGGTGTTTTTGTGGGTTCCCTGGAGACCCCTTTGCAATAAGGAACTCCCACTGTACCATACCCTGGTCTATGAAATGCCTCCTCCACCTGACTCTTAGATTTCTCCCTCTGCCCCTTATCAAAAGGCATGGTGTTCCAGGTTCTTTCTGTTAGCATACATGTATCCTGTAAGCAGTCTTCCTGGTTACCTTACATGGTGCCCAGTTATCCAGTGAGAAAGTCTGGCATTTTATCCCCCTAAACTTTGGAAGTGCAGGTCACACCCTCTGCAGGACTGTCTTGATTCTGCTGTCCTAGGCAGTTCACTTTTTTTTTAATAGACTATTTTTCAGAGCAGTTTTAGGTAACAGCAAAATTGAGGGGAAGGTACAGAGATTTCCCACATACCCTCTGCCCCCTCACACGCCTAGCTTCCCCTGTTATCAACACCTCCCACCAGAGTGGTGCATTTGTTACAACTGATAAACTACATTGACACATCACTATTACCCCAAATCCACAGTTTACATTAGGGTTCACTCTTGGTGTTGTGCATTCTATGGGTTTGGACAAATGTATGATGACACATTTCCACCATTACATTATAACACAGAGCAGTTTCACTGCCCTAAAAATTCTCTGTGCTCCACCTACTCTTCCTTTCCTTCTCACTAACACCTGGCAGAATTTCTGATCTTTTTACTGCCTCCATAGTTTAGCCTTTTCCAGAATATCATGTAGTTGGGATCATATAGTATGTAACTATTTCAGCACCACACTCTGCCAAGTGAGCTAACTGGCCAGCCCATGTACGTAACTATTTCAGATTGGCTCTTTCACTTAGTAATATGCACTTAAGTTTCCTCCATGTCTTTTCATGGCTTGATAGCACATTTCTTTTTTTTTTTTTTCCTTTTTGTCTTTTTTACTGACCGGTAACGGGATCGCAACCCTCGGTGTTGCGCCCGCACCGCACTCAGCCAGTGAGCGGGAACCGGTCTCCACATGGGATCCGAACCCTCGGCGGGAGCGCCGCCACACTCCCAAGCGGTGCACTCTCCAGTGCACCACCGGGCCGGCCCAATAGCACATTTCTTTTTAGTGTTGAAGGACATCTTGGTTGCTTCCAAGGTTTGGCAATTATGGATAAAGCTGCTATAAACATCCATGTGAAGGTTCTCTTGAGGGTTTTTACAAATAGACTATTTTTTGGAGCAGTTAGACTCTCTTCATGCAAGAATTAGGCAGCAGTCTCCACAAATTCCGGGGGCCACTGTCCAGTGCTGAGTAGCCCTCTTGCAGACCTCTCTTACTTGACTTTAGGTGGAGGAAAAAAGCACAGGGCTTTATCTCCAGAAAATTCTCATTTCAAATCTTATATCAGTCTCCTTGTCCCCTCATATATTTTGTTGAAGTGATGCACTAAAGAGAGAGCTTGGGTGTCATCACTTGCATCCCTCTTCAGAAAGTGTAGGCAGTGAACACCCTTTGTTCTCAGCTTTGGGGGCTCAGTCAAATTTCTGGGACAACTAAAAAGTCAATGCACTGTTATGTTGTGCATAACAAAACTTCAGCCAAAGAAGAGATGGGAAAGCATTCTATTTTGTATGTAACAATATAATCACTCAAATTTTGTTCTTTGTAAAAAATAAATTTTATTTCTAGCAAAGGAATGCATGTATACAGTTTTAAAAGCCAAGTAGCATTCAGAGGCTCTCAGGAAAAGCCAGCAACTCTTCCGCTTCTCTCTGCTCCCTCCAGGTTCCGCTCTTCAGAGGCAGTCACTTCCAACTCTTTTAGCTGTTCTTGTGCTATTTTTCTCCATTTTCCCAAGTCAGCAGTTCTCAACAAAGAGTGATTTTGCTCCCCCCAGGGGACGTTTGGTAATGTCTGGAGACATTTTTGATGATCATGATGGGGAGGAAGTGGGAGGACTGGGAGGGGGTGCTACTGGCACGTAGGGGATAGAGGCCAGGGATGCTGGCTAAACATCCCCCAGTGCACAGGACAGTCCCCACCGCCAACAATGTAAATGGTGTGGGGTTGAGGAACCTACTTCTAAATAATACATTTGCATTGTTATTTCTTAATTTATCAATTTGAGATATTAACTGTTAACTTTCTATTATGTCCACCTCTTCAGCTTCTCATTAGTTATATCATAATTATGTGACTGTTTTATCTTTTCCTCTCTAGAAGTTTTGGGATCTTCTATTTATCCCTGGTATTTTGATATTTTACTATGATATGCCTTGTTTTATTTTTCATTTATTCTGCTGGGCACTTAATGATTCCTCTGAGTCTGAAAACTCATGTATTTTAGTTCTGGGAATTATTCTGTGGTAATTTTTTCCTTTCTGTTTACTCTCTTTCAGGAAGTCCTTCTACGTGTATGATGGAACACCAGGATTGATCCTCTGGGGTTCTTACCTTTTCTCTCTTATCTATTCACTTATCTTTTTCTTCTACTTCCAGGAGATTTACTCTATTTTATCTTCCAACCCTTCAACTGAATATTTTATTCCAGCTATAATATTTTTAATCTTTTTAAAAAAATCAGTTATGAATATTCATAAGATATGAAGCTGATTGTCACCCCTTGGGCCCAAGATGTGAAGGCCAGATTCATGCTTGCAGCAAACCCATTACCACAAATAGCATTTGTACCCCGTGCCCCCCACCCAATTAGCCCCAACCTCCCTCCCCCTCCCCCTTTCGCACCCGCTCCACTTTGTAGCTCGAAGAAACTTCTCTCCCTCTGCAAGTCCAGCTCACCACTGTGGTCTTTCTTTCCTTCCTTCTTTCTCTCCTAGCTCCCACTTATGAGTGAGCACATGTGGTATTTATCCCTCTGTGCTTTGCTTATTTGACTCAACATATGTTTCTCCAGGCTCATCCATGTTGTTGCAAATGGGAGAATTTCATTCTTTTTTATGGCTGAGTAGTTGAATGCTCTTTTAAAAAATAGCATCCTGTTCTTGTTTCATGCGTTCAATGTGTTTTTATGTTTCTTTAAGGATATAATAGTTTTTTCTTTTTATTTTCCTTTTTGTCCCTTTTCGTGTCCGGCAATGGATCGCAACCCTCAGTGTAGCGCCCGGACTGGACTGGGACCGACAACGGGATCGCAACCCTCTGTGTCGCTCCCGCACCTCGCCCAGCCAGTGAGCGGGAACCGGTCTGTATGTGGGATCCGAACCCTCACTGTAGCAGTGTGCCACCGGGCTGGCCCAAGGATATAATAGTTTTAAATTTTTTTATTTTGCCCTCTTCATTATTTCTGTTCCTGATGAGTTCCTTCTTTCTGTGTGTCTTCCTTGAAGCTTGCTGGGCATTGGCTCACTTTGTTTACTGATGGGCCTCATTGCAGGGCAATTGGGTGGCCAGCCGGCACTTTCACTGGGCTCCAGTTGTCACTGTAGGTCTTTTCTCTGAGGTCAGTTTGCTGCCCGCCGTGGGTGCTGAGTCTTTCTGTGGGCACTTTGGAGTCAGCAGGGCGAGGGAAAAGCCTTTGTCAGCTCCCAGTTCAATGTGCAGACTTTTATTTAAACCTCCTGCCATCTCTCAGTATTTTCACCCTACCATTCGCTGCATGGTGTATGTGTGGGGACCTGAGTGTCTATGTGCTACCCGTTACACAGACTTTCAACCAATTCCCTTACTTTTAGCTCTCTGTCTGACTCTGGGCTTTGGCAATACTTGGGGTCTCCAATTTCCCAGTGTACTGTA
Source organism: Galeopterus variegatus (assembly GCF_000696425.1). Taxonomy (NCBI): domain Eukaryota; kingdom Metazoa; phylum Chordata; class Mammalia; order Dermoptera; family Cynocephalidae; genus Galeopterus; species Galeopterus variegatus. Next base: position 766,332 of record NW_007726264.1, on the reverse strand, counting down.
GTGTAGGAACCTAAATTTCAGTTTTCTCTGCTATAAGTCAGTTGTCACTTGTCTATCTGCTTATGATCTTTTTTCCCCCTGCTCCACTGTGTCTCTTCTATCACTGTCTTTGTCCTTCTGAGTTTATACCATTTTCTCCTCCTTTACTGCCATGTTTAGAGGGATTTTAAGTGAATTAGAGATAAAATCATGTATTCAACCTGCCATGCTTAACAAAAAATCTTTTCAGTAATTTAAATCAGCAATCACAAGAAATTTGTTTATATTCTCTTAGATCTCTACCTTTGCTATATTTTGTTTTTCATATTTATCTATCTTCATTGCTTTATTATGGGCAGAATAATACCTTTTCAATACAATTTGATTGTGAGATGATCTATGCCTCTCAGCAGCATTTGACTTACTGGATCGTTCCCCGTTTTGAAATAATCTCTTCCTTTCTGTAATTCTGATTTCCCTTCTTTCTGATAATGCCTCTTTCCAGATACTTCTTTTCCATGTCTTCTGCTGGTTCCTCCTCCTCTGTTTGGCCTTTGGTGTTGGACAGCGCCTGACCTTGGCTCCCTTCTTTTTTCACTCCACATTTTCTCTGCAGGTGGCCTTGTCTATTGCCATGGTTTAAATGCTATCTATATGCCAAAGATTCCCAAATTTATATCTGTAGCCACACCTCTCTTTTGAGCCCACCGCATATTAAATATAAACATGAAATATTTACTTATGTACTACACACACATCTTTTTTTTTGGCAGCTGGCATATGGGGATCCGAACCCTTGATGTTGGTGTTACCAGCACCACACTCTCCCAAGTGAGCTAACTGGCCAGCCTACTCATGAGCATCTTAAATTTAACATGTTCAAAGCTACTCTTCAATTCCATTCCTGCAATCTTTATTATGTCTGCAGTTGGCACCTACATCCCTCAGGTGTTTGAAACAAAAACCTGGGAGTGAGTCTTAACCATCCCACTTCCTCACTGTCCCCACATCCAGCTTATCCTCCCAGCAACCTTAAAGTTATTCTTGATACACCCTCCTCTGTCATTTGGCATAAATTAATCCAACAGTCTTGCTGATCTTACCTACAAAATATAGCATATACCTTTCCAATTCTTTCCATTTTTACAGCCACCACCCTAGTTTAAAATGGAAAAAGGTCAATTGGTTGAAAATATATTTGTGGAATGATATGAAAACACAACTAGGCAAAAATCCTGAGGATTTCTCTGAGCATGAGTTTACATGGTTCACTGTAGTCATTTCCTGCAGCTTTGCCAGTGCGACGTGACTTGGTTTAGCTTCTGTTTCCCATTTCAGATACTGAGCCCTTATCTGCTCCTTACCCCGCCCTTGCCTCTGCCTTTGACTCTGCCCTTTTTCTATTCTTAGGGTGATGATGCCAAAATAATTGTGAGAAACTGTTCTAAACCTGGTTTAAGATTTTGTTCAATAGATTGAATAGATTTTATAGATTTAATCAGTCACTTGGAAAATTAAAAACTTGGTTGATCATTAGGGAAAGTGATCTTTAGACAAATTAATTTAGGGGAAACTGGCTGGGAGGAAGTACATTCTTGGTTATCTGACCTAGAGCTGTTCAAGCTGTCATCACTTTTGCCTACACTGAGCCACTGTCACCTCTAAGCTGTTTCCCTACCTCCATTCTGATGCCCCTCCCACCAACCAAAGCCATTCCTCATGCAGTCTCAGTGACTTCTTACAGAGAAAATCCAAATGAAAAGCATGCTCACAGCTCTCCATTGCACTCACAATGAAATCCAAGGGTGGCCCAGGAGGCTCTGCACACCTGCCTCTGCCTGCCTCTGCCTGCCTCGCCAGCCACAGCCCCTGGCTCCCTTTGCTCCTGGACGCTGCTGCCTTTCTGTTCATTGGTCAAGCCACACCCGGCTCTTCTGCTCAGCGCCTCCACACGTGCTGTTCCTCCTGCCTGAGATGCACTTGCTCTCATCCTATACCTGCACAGGTCTCAGCACAATCTAACTTCCTCAAAGAGGTTTTTGTGACTTCCCTACTTAAATTACTTCCCCTATGATTATCTCCCAGCACCCCATCTTTTCCCTCACAGTGTTCCTCATCATTTGTAACTAAAAATGTACATGTGCTTTTATTGATTCATGTCTTGCTCCCTGATTGGATGGCAAGTTTTCTCCATAAGGAGAGGGAGGGCCAAACAGGTGCTTAATAAATATGTATTGTTTAGATCAATTAATTAATATTTTCTTAAGTTTTTATGTTATATATAAAATCACAGAGCTGGAATACTGACTGCAAAATAGTATCGCCATTTTCTACTATTAATATCCCTGGGAATTTTTAAGGGTTAAATATTTCTGTACAATTCCTTTAGATATTCCTTTGGAATGATATGATAAAAACTATCAATTTGCAATCATGATGAGCTAAACAGAAACAAAAAGAGGCCATTGCCTGAGGATATGGTAACAAGGGAAACAAAATAAGAAAGAAGGATATTGTACTAACCTTGAGGAAGCTGAAGCACCCCTGTGCTTATGCCTGAGACCAAGTCACCCAACACATACTCCTTGAATTTGTATGCAGGCAGCCACTTAGTTATGGGTAGGAACATATAGATGATATTTCTTATTTTTTTAGGAGTACATCTGGAAGGACAAAGAAAGATAAAGTTATACACGAGGAACATCTCTGTAGAGTTCGCACCAACACATTTTCCCTTCCTCATATCCAGGAGCCATAAGGAAAAATTCACAATGGGTGATTCAAGATGTGGCTAACGAAGGTAGCTGTTGGGGTGGAGAAAAGACAGAGTGGCTGGAACATTCCTGGGAGATAAGGGAAGAGGTGGATATTTTGAAGGTGGGTGAAGAATTAGAAGAAGGTCGTTTCTGTGAACCTTTACATGCATGAAAGCCATAGTTGGAATTCAGCAAACATGGTGAAATACACAATGAAGCCTGTCCCCAGTCAAATTTCTCACAGTGACCACCCATGCGGACGGCTCTGCAAATCACGAGTGTTCACCACCCATTTCGTCTCCACCTCACCCAACAGATTTTCTGTGCACGTTTGACCTTGCTTCTCTCCCAACGGAACGACACAGTAAAGGAAAGAAGCTAAAACACAACATACGTGAATGCCTGTTTCAGCTTATCCACAATGGAATCCGGAACCTTGTCCTTCTGGTGCAGTCTCTCCTGGAGGACCGGATGACTGAAGATGGGCCTTTCCACATAGTACCTCTGGGTTGCTGCAAGGATGTCATTTTCTTCAGCATGATCCATAGTACTCTGAAATTATTCATCAACAGCAGGAGACGAGCATTTCCTGAGTGTCACTAAGGGAGAAAATAAAAACTCCATTTTATATGCCAAAATCCTACTGTGGACTGTTCCTAAGCATCTCTTCTTTGTGGTACTCTAAGTTCTTCTGAGGCCTTCTTTGGACACACCATAGCACCTAAAACACTGTTCTATATAGAGGAGGTACTAATAAAAGAAATAAAATTAAAATTAATAAAAAAAATGTGACTTATTCCCTCCAAGGGCAATAGTGGGTAATGTGTATACTTTTTAACAAAAGCTCACATTAAGTTCATTGGCTAAATACAGCAGTCAGTTGCCTGTAGGTCCATGTAAGGGAAATTATAAATTGGGCTGACTCTGACCAGCTATATGTCAAGGAAACAGAAAAAGGGTAAGATCAGTACTAAAATTGAGCCCAAGTTTCTTGAAGGTGTATTAGCCTCCTTTACAATTCTTGTATTTACATTTTTCTTTTATTTTTTGGTGCTGGCCAGTATGGGGCTAGAACCCTGGACCTTGGTGTTAGCACCACACTCTAACCAACTGATCTAACCAGCCATCTCTGTATTTACATTTGATTATTCCTTAAATTATTCTATGGTTCAGAGCTGAGGCTTATAAGTCTTCATAAAGAAAGTCCCTGATGACTTTTCTGAAAGGCTACAAGTTAAAAACATCAGTGCAGTATTATAATATTGTTTTAAAATTGACTATGTTGTCGTATGTTAGACAATTAGAATGGTTGATAATTTTTTCTTTGCTATATAGTGAATACTACTCATATGAGTAAAATAAATAATTCAGGAATAGAAATCCAATATATTTGTGCACATGGAGATGTGTACAAGAATGTTCACTGCAGATTTATGATGGTGGAAAATTAGATAAAACCTAAATGTCTACTTGTGTGTAATAAAAAAAGTACATTTTGGTATATGCATAAATTAAACACTATGTAGTAGTTAGAAGAAATAAACTAAATCTATACGTATCATCACTGATAAATCTCAAAAACTTAATTTCCAATAAAAACGTAAGGCACAGATAGATACTTAGAGGATACAATTATTTAAACCAAGTTCAAAAACGTATAAAGCAATAGCATATGTTGTTATGCGTACACACGTATGTAGTAAAAGTATAAAAGCATTCATGACAATAATAAACACTAAGATTAGGATGGTGTTAGCTCTGGATAGAAGAGGGACGGGACTGGGAAGGGATAGTCAGAGAGCCTCAACTACCTATCCGCAGTGTTTTAGTGTGTAAAAAAGAACTGGCACAAATAGAGCAAAATGTTAAGATTTGAATGAACAATTACATTTTAAAATTAAAAAAAGAAAAAAAAAGACATTTGATTAAGCTGGATGGTAAGTAAACTAGTGTTTGTCACATTCTTTGCACCTATCTGTATATATTGAACTATACACCTCGTAGTCAAAAGTTAGTAGTGCTGTGGAATTGTGGGGGGTTACTAATGTCGGTCAATACAACTCCCTCATAGCAAAAAGTCAGGTTTTCACCAAACTGAAATCACATTCAAATTGAAATCAGGCTTGACCACAAAATGTCATGCAAAATAAATACTTACGTCCAAGGAGGTTGAAAATTTAAGAACCTAGAGTAAAAGGAAATGCTAGCAGCAAATGTGACCAAGTACCAACAAAGATGATATGAAAATGTCATGGTTAGGATGTTTTTGTCTCCTCCAAAATTCATGTTGAAACTTAATCCCCAATGCAACAATGTTAAGAACATTGAGATTATGGTTAAAGTGATTGAGATTATGAGATGAATGGGATTAGGTGCCTTTACAAAAGGGCTTGATGGAGGGAGTTTGCCTCTTTTTTCCCCTTCTCTCCCTTCCATCATGTGGGGCCACAGTGTTCCTCCCCTCTGGAGGATGCAGCAACAAAGCACCATTTTGGAAGGACAGAGATGGGGCCCTCACCAGCCCTTGCCTTGATCTTGGACTTCCCAGCCTCCAGAACTGTGAGATAGAAATTTTTGTTGTTTATAAATTAGCCAGTCTGTAGTATTTTGTTATAGCAGCACAAATGGACTAAAACAGAAATAATAAGTCTGGAGAAAGAATTTTGCAGCAGATCTGACAAATTAAGATTATATGTCTTTTGCTTTAGATTAGCAAGGCAAGTTGGCACCTCTTATTTAACATTTTATGGCCATTCTAGGAACTCATCGTAGTATAAAGAGTGACTGGGCTGCTGTACACGAGTGGAGTCTGACACATCACTAACCCTACCACTGTCTTCCATCTGCTCTCAACTCCTCCAGAACATTACACGACAGCATTATAGAACCAATTGTAATTCAGGCAACACAGTATGCTGCTTTACGCCTCTGTGCCTATGCACAGAGTTCCAATACACTCTGATAAGAAATGTCATTTCTTTCCTCTCTTCTTCCATGTTCCCCACACCCTAATCATTGTATCTTTCAAATCCCAGTTTTCTCTTCTGCTTCTCTGTGAAGTCTCCCCTTAACTCTAATCCCTCACGGAGTGGGTCTATGCTTCCTACTTGGTATGCTCTTCCATTCTTCTCCTATGTTATTGTAATTATTGGTCTTCTCTTCTAGACTGTGAATTTCTTGAGGCAATATCATGCCCTGAATTCACAGGACTTAGCTCAGCCCTTGTCTCTTAGCAGGTGCTCAGTAATTGGTAGATGAGTGAAATCTTTGGACTAGCGTATCATTGCTGATACATTATTCCTCTCTGATACATTATCAACAATGATATGCTTCCTCTCTGATATTTCATATTACAGATGATTAAGTCTCCTTAATTTTTTAAAAATTATTACTTTTGGGTCGGCCCGGTGGCGCACTGCTACAGTGCGCCACTTGGGAAGCGCGGTGACGCTCCCGCCGAGGGTTCGGATCCCACATACAGACCGGCCGCTCACTGGCTGAGCGAGGAGCGGAGGCAACACCGAGGGTTGCGATCCCGTTGCCGGTCCCGGTCCGGTACGGGTGCGACACTGAGGGTTGCGATCCGTTGCCGGACACGAAAAAAGACAAGAAGAAAAAAAAAAAAAAAAATTATTACTTTTTCTGGACATTTTCCCCTTGGTTTTCTTCCGTCCTATTTCAGAAAGGTAATTGCTTCATAAGGCCACTCAAAGAGAAGACCAGATGGATCTGAGGAAGGTCTAATAAAAAGAAGCTGACTTTGGTTTTTCTCTTATTGCAAAAACTCATTTTGCCATTGATTTTACTATTACTCCACATGAATTCACACAGCTGTTAATGGGATGAATTATGACGACCATTGTCTAGGGATATTGTATCATCTACAAGGCAGTGGTGACCAAACCTGGACAGTCACCATAATGCTGTTCAGTCACCATAATGGTCTGAGGAGTGTTAAAAAGTACTGGTTTCTGGATCTTGCTCTAACCCTACTCAGTCAGGATTTCCCTGAGTGAGGCCTGGACAATGAACATTCACTGTGTGTGGGCCTGGGCATGTGTCCCTGTGCCCATGTATGTGGAAACCTTCCCTGGAGATTGCAGGGCAATAGAATAGGTTTACACTGAACTGTAGTAGAGAAATAAGTTAAAATATCAGACATTTTTACCATTATTTTCAAAAGTCTTCTGGCTATTCCCAACATTAGGAATTCCTCAATTATATCCCAATATCAGGAATTCCTCATTTACACCCATTAATCTGAAGGTCACTTGCCACTCCCTCATTTTTCCTCCTTCTAGAGTCTCAAAATTCCTTCTATTTCGTTAAGCAGAGCAATTACGTGTATGTTTTAAAAGTTTCCCAGATGTTCAAATAACCCGCTAGGGAAGTACTTGACATTTTAAAAATACTGGCTTTCAACTCTGGCTAAACCAAGAATCTCTTCATGTACTTCTAAAAAAATACTAATGCCTGGGCTCCTCCCCTCACTAATTAGAGCACAGCCTCTAGGAGGTGGGGTCCAGGCATTTTTTTTTTAAAGTATCTTTTTTTAAAGATGATCCTAATAAGCAGTTCAAGTTGAGAACCTGAGAGAAATACACATGAAAAAGACATAAGAAAATCACAAAGAAACTTTTGAAAACCAAAGTCAATTATAGACTTTTAGGAAATTAATAATGAATCAGTGATATGATGAGTTTTTTTAAAAGTAAACTTTATAATATATGATATGTCATTATATAACAATATAATACAGTACAATATGGTATAAAATAACATGATTACTGTAAAGTGCATGAAATTAGTTTTGAAGAGGAATTTCAAATATAAGGACATGATTTAGCAGTCAAAATGCTTCTTTGAATTTTCCATTTTCATTTAGGGCATCCATTCTCAGCCCTGGAAGAACATTGGAATCACCTGAGCAGATTTAAATACTACTGATGCCTGACTCTACTGCCAGGGATTCTGATTTAATTGGTCTGGGAAGCAGACCGGAAATGAGAGTTTAAAAAGCTTTCAGGTGATTCAATTCTGCAGCCAAGGTTCAAAACCACTAACTTAGGAGATGGTGAAACAAATACTCACACCCACCTACACACCCAAACAAAAAGGAAAAAAAAAATGAATAGGGTGTACATAAGTTTTGTGCAGTGCATTATATTATTATCTTTACTTATGTGTGTCTTTGAAATATTTAATGGAAAATTACAAAAGAGAGAAATATTTAGCTTAAGTCTCTCAAGCAAATTCTTATTTCTATGCTTATATCCTCACAACAAAAGGGCGTTGTGTGTAGGTGGGTAGTGTGACATCCACTGCACTTCAGGCAAATATGATCTTAATTGTCACACCATTTCACTGAGGGTTTAAATTAGGAGCAAATATCAAAGAAATTTAGATCTCAAAACATTAGATAGACTTAGGAAAGCATTATGGTATGCACTTTCTGAAGGGTTGCCAGAGAAAATTCAGAAGGTCCAGTTAAATGTGAATGTCAGATAAATAACAAATAGTATTTGTTAGTATAAGCATGTCCCAAATATTGCATGGGACATCCTTACATTAAAAAGATGTTCTTTGTCTATCTCAACTTTAACTGGTTATCTTGTATTTTTCTTTGCTAAATCTTGCAACCACAACTCTCTGTAGATTAGGGAGAGACACAAAAAAGAGGAGATTCTCAATTATTTTTGAGGAGCCAGAACCCTGGCTATCATCTGTGTCCTCCTTGAGATATCTGTTTGGCAGTTCAGGGATGTCTTAACTGGGAAAGGAAAGGAGAAGAGGATGTTATCATGAAAGGCTGTCCTTTTGGGGAACATTTTATTCTCATCAACAATGATTAAATAATTAAAGCCTGAAGGCTATCAATAACTACCTTATCAGAGGCAAAGAGGCAAAGTAACCAAGATACCAACACTAGAAGATCAAATGACCAGACTCTTACATGACAGATAACAAGTTTCTAGTGGGCTGATTGAAATAACTCACTCAGTTGTAAAACTACACAAATCCTTACAAGAGAAAAAAGTCACTTCTAAGATGGCCTAAAGGGCCAGATCTTCTGGCAGTTCCTCAAACAAAAATACTATAACAGAATAGCAAATTGACCTAGAGGTTCAAGTCCCATTTTCCACAGCCATGAAAGAAAGGATTTTAAAGTAGTTTACAACGTTTTTCATCATAGATTTTTGGATCTGAAAGGAACCTTGGAGATCATTCAATTTAACACCCTAACTTTGTGGGTGAGAAAATAGACTCATCTACGCTCATTCTGCGGTGCCAGAAATATTCTCAAAACAAAAACCTGGTCTCATATTCAAAGTAAACATCAAATTTAAAAGGCATAGATATTTATAAATAAAAATTATAACAAAACGGTAGCAACATTTTTAACTTCAAACTAAGAGCCAAAATTAGTTGCTTGACAATAATGGATATTCGCTATAATTTCGTGGAAGACACTTTGGATTGGAGGCCAGGATTGGGGTCTAGCTCTGGGTCTGCACCTCAAGTGTCTGAGCTGTTCTATATTGTTATGACAGAATCCCCTAGACCAGGGGTTTTCATACCTGGAAGCATATTGGAATCACCTGGGGAGCTTAAGACCATAGATTTCCAGGCCCTCTAGATATTCTTATTTAGCATTCTTAAGTCTGTATTTTTTTTCCTTTTTGTCTTTTTTACTGACCGGTAACGGGATCGCAACCCTTGGTGTTGCGCCCGCACCGCGCTCAGCCAGCGAGCGGGAACTGGTCTCCACATGGGATCCGAACCCTCGGCAGGAGTGCTGCCACGCTCCCAAGTGGTACACTCTCCAGCGCGCCACCCAGCCGGCCCTTAAGTCTGTATTTTTTAAAGCTCGTGAATGAGACTGATGCACAACCTTTGAGGAGAAACCCAACACTGTTCATTTCTGCACAGTGACTGGTACTTAGGGTTCAAAAATGCTTGTTGAATGAACATGGAAAAATAATTTGCCTCTCTGGGTCTTAGTTTCCTCATCTTTATTTATATACTTTTAAACCACTTTATTGAGGTAGGAGTGACATACAAAAAGCTGTACATATTTAATGTATACAACGTGATGAGTTTGGAGATAAGTATACACCTGTGAAACCATCATCACTATCTATGCCGTATACCTACCCATCACCTCCAAAATTTTCCTCTCGCCCTCTTTATTATTACTATTCTTATTTTGTGATAAGAACACCTAACATAAGATGTACCCTCTTAGCAAGTTTGTAATTGTAAATATTGTAAATACTGTACAATAATGCATTGTTAACTATGCTGTTCAGTAGACCTCTAGGATTTATTCATCTTGCACAACAGAAGCTTTGTTCCCTTTAACTAACCGTTCCCTGCTTCCCCCTCCCTCCAGCCCCTGGCAACCACTATTCCACTCTCTGCTTCTATGTTTCTTCATCTTTAAACAGTATTTCCAGCGACAACATTCTGAGAACAGCATTTGGCAAGTTTGTTCAAAATACCAGTTAAATCTCTTTGTGCTTAAACAGGCTAGAATGGATTCAGCTGTCTGAAACTTAGAACACTTTTTCTCCGTGTACTGGAGGGATCGGAAGAGAGTGATTCTCAAGGCATTCACCCATCTATTCAAAGTAATCAATTTACATATTTATAACTCTTAGAATGCATATATTAACCTTTTAATTCCTAGTATACAAGCACATGCCCAAGCTTACTATATTTTTCACATACCTTCTCTGGGCATAGCACGAACAAGTAACAAAAATAATGTTATTTATTATGAAAATTTTTAACACTGCCCAGAGCAACGGTATGTAAACATTTCTATAATGTACACAGCATATAGCAAAGGCCTCATGAATTATAATCCAGAAATATTTTTTGTTTTACTTATGACTTTATCTGCCTTTTCCTGAAAGCAACTTTTGAAGAAGCTGCTTGCTCCTCTTTATACTTCTGGGCTGTTAGCAGGCCAGAAGATACTATCTGCTTTTCTCCTATTAACAATCACTGATTAATCATAGTGATCCAATATGTAGGAAGAGCAAAATGCCCCAAAATCTATGCAAGCTGGTCTTGAATGTAGACTATAAGCTCTGTGAGGACAGGACTGTTGTTCCTGAGCCCCAAGCACATAGCCCAGCATGCAGCAGGCGCCCAGACGTTTGTTGACTGAAGGCTCTCTGAGTGCATTTGAGCAGCAGGGCCAAGGTTCCTGGAGCACTTAGCCCAGTGCTCTGCTGCCCATCTTTCCCCTCTTCTTTTATATTTATTCTCTTCTCCTTACATTCCTTTGCCAAAAGGCTCTTAGATTAGTATCAGAGTAGCAACATCACTATGCTAGGCTTTGGGTGCAGAAGGACTGTGTTTGGAGGTTGGAACTGCCACTTAACAGCTACGTGGTTTTTTGCAAGGTAAATATGCTTTCTATGCCTCCGTTTCCTTATCTGTAAATGACAGTTGGGAGCATAGGCCTTGGAATTACATAGACCTCAGTTCAAGTCCTGGTTCTGCCATTATAGTAGGACATCTGGCAAGTTACTTGAACTCTCTAGGTAGGGTTACCATAGGTCCTGGCTTCTGCCTGTTGTCCTAGGGTAATTATTACTTTCAAAAGTGTCCTAAGTTGGGTAATAAACTATGTTCTTTTCAGATTCCTCAGCTATAACACTAAGATAAAAATAATAGCTCACTATAGACCTGTGAGAAATAAGTTTAGAAAATGTTTCTGAAGTACTTATCATGGGACCTGGCACACAGTAAGTGCTCAATAAATGTGACTATTATTATCACTATTGTGAGCAGAGTACCTAATTTCATTCAATTTCAGGTTGCTCATTTGTAAATGAGGATAATACTTTTATTTTCATTTAATTGCCTTTTTGAATCACTAATATATTCACATGGCTCAAAAATTCATATATAAAAAGAATTAAAGTGAAGTATCACTTCTATTCCATAGCTGGGAGGCAAACCTATGCCAGTTTCCTGTGTGTCTTTCTGGAGGTATTTCATACACACACAAGCAGATGTGAATAGATATGCTTCTACCCATGCACAGTAGCGTGTCTTAGTATTGTTGGACACTTTGCCTTTTTCACTTAACAATAGATCCTGAGATCTTTCCATATCACTATTCTTTTGTTTTTTAAACAGATGTACAGCATGCCATTATACAGAGGTTCCACAATTTGTTTCGCTAGTCCTAACGGTGCTTACATTGCATAGTGCTAAAAGTAAGAATGATAAGGTACTTAGACTAAGGTCTCTAAAATTCAATAGTTATTTATTATTATCTCAATAGATAATATTATCTCTTTAATCTATCTTACATTTATTTATTTTATTTTATTAATAGGTAATTATTATTAGCTTTTTAATCAACTTTGCATTTCTTTTTACCTGCTCCATTTCTCAAGGCCTTGGATCTTTATTTATTCATTTATTCAATATAAATCTACTGAGTCTCTACTTACACGTTAGGCTATAACATGTAAGTTGGCTACACTTAGAGATCAATAAGCTATGGTTCATGCCTTCAGGAAATTTGTCATCTGATGTCTGCAGCGATCTACATCTTTTAAAGGACTTCTTACAGGTGGGTAGTGTCATAGGAAATGATGGTACACATAGGGGAACACAGGAAGTTTTGGGGATGGGACCAAAAGATTTTGGCAAGGAAATACCAATGGTTAGGAAATGAGATCAAGAGTCTTTCATATATAAAATGTGTTACTTTCTCCTTAGTATTATAAAATTAAGATATGACCACTATAGAAATTTGGAAAATTATTTTTCCATGCATACATGATACATGTTGAATGCATATTATAAATGCATATATATGCTGTCTTAGTTTTACATTTTAGTATTTTTTACTTAACTCTCCATTGTAACTCCATTTACTTAACTCTACATTGTATTTTTCCATGTCATTAAGTAGCTTCATAAGCATAATTTTTAATGGTTGCATAATATTTTCTAATATATATGAACCATGATTTAGTTAACTATCCTTATTTTGAGATACTTAATCTACTTCCAGTGTTTTGCTATTATAAATGGGGTTTTGTTTTTTGATTTGTGAGTTTATGTGTGTCATGATAATAAAAAATAGTTCATATTTAGACAATGCTGGTGCTCATTATATAAGTACTGGATAACTTACAAAGTGAGCACATAATAACAACAAATTGACGTAAAATAATACAAGTGGTAGACATTGATGTGAGTTTCTAATTTACCATGGAGCACAGCAATAGTTAAAAATAACGATAGAAGCTAACGTTTATTGAGACTTCAGTTAATTAATCACAGCATCCATGTAAAGTAAGAATTATCCACATTTTTTGATGAAGTATCTGAGGCTCTGATGGAGTAGTAACAGCTGGGATTGGAATTTATGTTGGCCTCATTTCAGAGACCATGTTCTTATCCTATGCTGCCTCATTAAGTGTGTATCAGATTAATTATGTCAAATGTTGATCTAATTACATCTAAATTATATTAATTATAGGCATGTATTCCCACTTGTCATGATGTGTTATTTATGAAGTACAGTTCTTAATATTAGAAGTGAAGCTGGAGGTCAAGAAAGGCTTCAGAGAGGATATTGGATTTGAAGTGTTTTCCAAGAAATGGATAGACGGCAAAAGGGAGGGCGTGTGATTTTGCACAGAGAGGTGAAAAGGTAAAAATTAATAGGACATGTACATGGAATAACAAAAACACTGGTAAATTGTGCTTTGGGGTAGTTACAGAAAATGAATCTGACTAGGTTGAATAGGATGAGGTCTTGAAGGACCACAACAGGCAGGCTGCAGGCTCCAACCTGAAGCCACGTGGTCTTGTTATTCGACCGTATTTTAGTCCCCTGTGTCCCATACAGAACTACTGATCAAAACCACTCTGCCATGGAGAAATTATCTGATTCCATTAAAGAAATTTAATCCCTTCCAGCACTAATTTGCTGTGACTTCATGAGATGATAAATTGCAAGATTTATCTTAAAACCAGGAGCACTTGAAAAGACCATTAATACTCACAAGGTATGCCTCCAGAATCTTTTTTGGGGTAAAAAAGCTTAGTAATTCATAATGGTGCTTTAGATTGAATGACAGATACTTTAATAAGAAAAAGTTTTCTAAGTGAAAGTGGAAGGAGAATCTACTTGGGTGACCAGTCATTTTTTTTCTAAACTAATAACTTTTAGTCAAAATAATACAGGCATGATAAAATTGCAAGTATTATGGAAGGGCTAATAACAAAAAAGCAATAGTTTCCCACCCCACTTCTCCCCAGCTGTAGTTCTATTCCCTGAAGCAACCATTTTCTTAAAATCATTTTTGTTATTACTTCTTCTGGTGGGTTTATTTATTTTTAAACTCTAAATCAGCATTTTTCAAAAAGAGAAATTGGGATTTCAGGTGGTATTTGTGTGGGATTGTTCTGTGCTTTTAGCATTTCTGTTCTTGACATTAAATGCTGGTAGCACCCTCCAACCACTACAATACATTTCTAGAACTGAGAACTACTGATCTAAGTAATAAAATTATATGGCTTTCTTTTGGATTTATCGAATTTAGCCATTATCTATGAATGCTTACCATGAAAAAATGAACATTTAAGTGTCCTTACCAACCCCTATTTTTGCTGTTATATCACTGTTTCTAATTTGTTTACCTATATAACCAATATAAGCTAATTTGTCTTCCCTATTCTCTCTCTCCTTCTGGAATTTCTATTAGACATTTGTTGGAGCTTCACATATCATTGTATCTTTTAACCTCTCACATTTTCCAGCCTTTTGTCCCATTGAATGATTTCAGATTCTTTTCTCAGATTCAGCTTTCAGTTGACTAATCTACCTTTGGCTCTGTTATCAATAGTACATTAATTTAAAAAAAAATTCAATGCCTATATTTTTCATTTCTCTGTCTTTTTGAAATAGGCTTGCTCTATTTACAATGTACTATTTTTTCATTTTGTTTTCTATTCTCTTTATCCCTTTAATAATTTTTAACACTCTTATGATCTGTTTATATATTTCCATTGTTTTAAATTCTTGGAGATCTAATTTTTCTGATTGTTTTGTTTGCTGATACTCCCTTACAGTGGTTTGTAGGTTTTTAAAATTGTGAGCTCATATTAAATGGGGGAAGAAGGGTGTGGTTCTATGGGCATTCCATGTCTACTTAGGTTGTGAACACATCCCTGGACACTTTTATGTCTGCTCTCCAGGGCTCTGGTGACTTTAGGGGTCCTGGACATTTTTACTGTTGATGTTTGTTTAATACTATGGTTTGAGGTTTTTGAGTCATGGGGGGAGTATGATTTTGAACCCAACTGTGAATGAGGGATAGGCTTGAGCATTTGATTGTTCAAGGGTGACTTTTTTTTTTTTTTTTTAACTTTCAGTCAAGGCCTGGAAGACTTCTGTGTTTCCCTAAGTGGTGGTTAGAGTTTTCCTAATACTCTAGTGATGAATTAGACAATTAGGGATCCAGGCTTATCCAGTGTTTCAAGTCCAGGTTTATTGTCTGCTGAGGGTCTTTTCATTCCAGGTTTGAATGGCACAATCCCATCACCACACCGTAGGATCTGTATCCCACAGAGAAACTCCTATGGGTTATGCCGAATATGAGAATGTGTTTACTGTTCTTTTAAAACAGTTTTTTTCCAGCATTTTTCTGGCAGTCTTTATTTCAAGGTTAACTATTTATTTAAACATTTTGCTGTGTTTTAGCCTTCATTTTTGTGTGTTTGTACTAGAGAGAAGGCTGAATAAATCAGCTTAGTTCTGTGTATTGCTGGAAGTTCTGTTATTATGACTATGGGAATATTGTTCATTATTCATTCTATCTACTGAATGGAACTTTTTTTTTTTTGGTGGCTGGCAGGTACAGCTATCCAAACCCTTGACTTTGGTGTTATCAACATTCCTCTCTAACCAACTGAGCTAAGCAGCCAGCCCTATTTACTTAACTTTAAAGTTGTCCTTCTTAGCTCACTGACTACCTGCCCTAATTTGTATTAATTTCTTTCTAAGCCTGGTAAACATCTGTCAACCTAGGATTTATTTTCAGTATACTTAGGGGTTAGTTCCACTCTTTCTAATTCCACATCTGCCTTCTTGCTTTCTACCCTCATTTTGCTGAAGCACATCCTCAGGCAACTGCTTCAGAAAGGGTACATGAAAGTAAATGGTGTGAGTCTCTGCATGTCTAAAAAACCTTCACTTCACCCTTACACTTAATTGATAATTTACTGGCAACAGAATTCTAAGTTCAAAAACATTTTGCCTTATAAACTTGAAGGCATTTCTCCTTTAGCATCCAGCTCACTTGTAAGAAGACTTCTGTTAATCTTAAGTAAATGACTTTACCTCTCATAAAGTTTTAGGAATCTCTCTATATCCTTGTCTTTGAAATTCTGTAATAATCGTATCTCTGGATTTTCCCCCCATTCATTTGATAGATCCTTTTAATCTCATATTTTTCCTCAACACAGAAAACTTTTTTTTCCTACCATTTCTTTGTCAACTTCTTCCCCCTTTACTTTCTTTGTTTCCTCTTTCTAGAGCTCCAATAGACTGATATTGGACTTACTGGATTGCTTCTCTATGCTTCTCACCTTTTCTAGCATATTCTCCCTCTCTTTGACATTTGATTGTACATTCTAAGAGATTTTCAGCACTTTATCTTTTAGTCCTTCTAATAAGTTATTTTTGTTTTAGTAATAATTTTTAAAACTTTTCAAGAGGGCCGGCCCGGTGGCGCACTGCTACAGTGCGCCGCTTGGGAGTGCGGCGGCGCTCCCGCCAAGGGTTCGGATCCCACATACAGACTGGTTCCCGCTCACTGGCTGAGCGAGGCGCGGGCGCAACACCGAGGGTTGCGATCCGTTGCCGGACACAAAAAAAGACAAAAAAGGAAAAAAAAAAAAAAAACAACTTTTCAAGATCTTTTTTGTTTGTTTTCTGATTGCTCCTTCTTCATAGCATTCTGGTTTTGCTGTACAGAAATCATATCTTTTTAATCACTCTAATGGTACTCAAGTATTTTTTTTTAAAGGCAATTTTCTTTTCCCTGAATGATTTCTCCTCTGGTAATAGTACTTCTTTATCTTGATGTTTCTTTTTCATGTTCCTTCACGTGTCAGGTTATTCTTGGTTATATATTTTCTTTTCATTTACTTTTCTGGTTAATTTGTCCCACTTTCCTCCACTATCATGTACATAGTTTTTCCAGGACAGGACGCTTCCTTGATGGAAATGGAAATTAGGAGGCTCTGTGTACCAGGGTGGGCTTTGTTGGTGGCTGGCTTCACTTTAGGGTGAGGAGGCAAGAGCCAGCCTTCAGGCTAGGGCCCACCCTCTTTCTAAATGCCAGCTCTCACATTAGAAGCCCTAGTTCACTGTCACTAATCCACAAAGACTTTCCATTAATCTCTCTGCTTTCAGATCTCCCTGTTCATTCATGCTTTCTGTCCCTGCTGACTCCATGCTTACAGCTTCTCTCGGGTTCTTTTTAGAAAATCACTTGCGTCCTCATGGTGGTCCTTCCCGCACTAATTCTTAGTTCTGTTTCATCAATAACTTGCTTAAGAACATTTTTCTATCCTATTCTCTTCAGAGTTCTCTCCCCCTTGTATAATTTTACAGTCATTTAAATGGAGTTCTGGGATGGAGAGCAAGCACATGCTTGTGCTTGGTCTGTCATCTTTACTGTTTGACTTGCTACAAACCAAAGCTACCTACAAGGGGCCAGATAGTTAATGAAAATGGACCACGTGAGCCTGTGCCTTTCTAGAAAGCACGTACCAAACCCAATGTGGTCAGCTGCTATTCAGCACTTACTGAATGCTGGGGAAGGCTTCCATTTAAAAATTGCCTTTACATAGTCTCTTCAGTAAATAGTGTTAGGAAACTGGCTATCAACATGCAGAAGAATGAAACTGGATACTTATCTCACATTATATACAAGAATCAACTCATGTCAGAGCAGAAACTGTAAAACTATTAGATGAAAACATAATAGAAAAGCTCAATGACATTGGTCTGGGCAACAATGTTTTTGGATATGATTGCCAAAGCACAAGCAACAAAAGCAAAAATAAACAAATGGGATGGCATCAAACTAAAAACCTTCTGCACAGCAAAGGAAACAATTAACAAAGTGAAGAGACAACCCACAGAATGGGAGAGAATATCTGCAAAACATATATCTGATAAGTGGTTAATATCCAAAATATATAAGGAATTCAAACAACTTAATAGCCAGAAAACAAATACCCCAATTAGAAAGTGGGCAAAGGACCTGAACGGACAATTCCCAAAAGAAAACATTCAAATGGCCGATAGATACATTAAAAATTGCTCAGCGTCACTCATTATTTGAGGAAATGCAAATCAAAACCACAATGAAATATTACCTCACACTGTTAGAATAGCTTTTATCAAAAAAATGAAAGATAACAGGTGTTGGCAAGGATGCAGAGAAAAGAGAACTCTTTTAGTAGGTTGATATGGAATCAACCTAATGCCTATCATGGATGAATGGATAAGTAAAATGTGGTATATATACACAATAAAATACTATTCAGCCTTAAAAATGTTGTCATTTGTGACAACATGGTTGAACCTGAAGGACATTATGCTAAGTGAAATAAGCCAGGAACAGAAAGACAAATATCTCACTTACATGTGGAATCTAAAAAGTTGAAATCACAGACGTAGAGTAGCACGATGGTTAACAGAGGCTGGGGGGCTGGGGAGGGCGGGATGGGGAGCTGTTGATCAAAGGGTACAAAGTTCTAACTAGACAGGAGGAATAGGTTTTGAGATCTATTGCATAGCAGGGTGACTACAGCCTGTAATAATGTATCGTATACTTCAAAATAACTGAGTGCACATTTCAAATGTCTCACTATAAAAAATGATAGGTAAGCGAGGTGATGAATATGTTAATTAGCTTGATATCAAGACGTCACATTGTTTCCCACAAATGTATACAATTTTGATTAGTTAATTAAAAATAATATTAATTAAAAATTTTAAAAATAAAAATTTTCTTTTTATTGAAGTTCAATTTATATAGAGAGAACTATACAGATCAGCATATGATTTAATGACTTTTACTACACATTTTAGACTACTATAAAAAGAACCTTTCACCTTCCAGAAATTTCCTTGTGCCCCTATCCAGTCAATCCCTGCTGTGTCAGGGAAGCATGATTTTCATTTCTGTCACCATAGATTAGTTTTGCCAATTCTGGGACTTCATATAAAACACCCATTTTTTTAATAGTGATTGGTTATTTATTTATTTATTTATTTATTTTTCTTTTATAATTTCCCTTTTATTTATTTATTTTTTAAAAATACCAATATACAATGTACTCGATTTTCGTGTCCCTTTACCAATTCCTCCTTTTTCTCCCCGCCCCCCCATCAACATCATCTCTGTTCACTTGCTTTAACAAGTTCAAGGAATTGTTGTGATTGTTGTGTCTTCTTCTCGCACCCTGTTTATTTCTTTGGATATTTATTTATTTATTTTTATTAGCTCCCACAAATAAGTGAGAACATGCGGTGTTTCTCTTTCTGTGCCTGGCTTATTTCACTTAACATAATTTTCTCTGAGTCCATCCGTAAAAAACACCAATTTTTAAAGGGAACTTGAAACTATATATTTACAAAAACTTTCTCAATTTTTACATGTTGGAGACCAATAGAAATTTTTATGAAACAATGTGCAGGTCCAACAGAACACACAGGCTAAACTCAGCCTGGCAGCAACACAACCACTCTGTCTGCTTTACAGTATAAACTAAAAGTATATTTTGTATAAATTTATTACGATTTCTCTTATGATTGGTGGTTTTGGTACTCCCTGACAGTTTTTTTTATTCTTTAGCAATTAGCAGCACGTTCCTTAAAACAGGAAGGGCCAGCAACAAGAAAGACTCCGCAGCCAGCCTTGGGGGGAAAGGGACCACAGGGGAAAGAATGGGAAGAGGCTGATTTGGTGAGAAAAGCAAAGCCCGAGAACGTGTAGGGCGTGTAGCAAGGAAGAAACAGAACACAGGGCTGCTGCTATTTTGACTAAGCAGTAAGAAACCCCATCTTCATGTCACATTACGAATATCCCACTGAAAGCCCCTACAAGGCCCTGTATGATCTTCAGCGCCCTCCCAAACTCCTGCCCACAATTGCTCCTTACTTTGCTGATTTCATTTCCTTCTACTTCCCACCTCGTTACTCTGCTCCAGCCACACAGACCTGCCTGCTGTTCTGTGAAAATGCCCGGCACTGCCCCAGCGCCTTTGCATGGCTGGAATGCTCGCCTCCCAGAGAGCCTTGCAACTTTCTTTTTCACCGCCCTCAGGTCCGTGCTCATGTCACCTTCTAAGGGGAAGCTTTTCCTGACTACCTTATTTTAAAAATTGCACACCCAACTCCTCTCCTGCCTTCTTCCCTGCTTTGTTTTTCTCCATAGCACTTACCACCATCCAACCTACACTATAGTTTACTTCTTTATTTTCTATCTTTCCTCCCCCCTTCGTGAGAATGTAAGCCACATGAGGAAGGCATACTGTAGGAATTTATTATATATTTGTTGAATGAATGAGTGAATCGAGGAAGGAAGGAAGGAAAGAAGAAAGGAAAAAATGAAAACCTCAGCTACCTTTGAAGATTGTTGTTAAAAATGTTCAATAAAACAGGGCCTAGGTAAGAAATATCATTTCCAATTATTTTGCAACATTTCATTGTTTTGAGGAATATTTTAAAAGCAAACTAATGATAATCCCAAGGACCAGCACAACTCTATTCTTACTATCTTAAACAATTAGATGTGTAGGAAAACAAATGTTTACGTATAAACACATAAATGGGCCTTTGAGTTTATTAGTAATTAAGTTTTTCATTGAAGTTAAAATTATGATGGTAAATCTATCTTTTCCTAGTACATTTAATCCAACTTTAATTCACTTTAAGAAGTAGGTAAGGAATAATTATTAAAAAACAAAACAGCATGTGCCCAATATTACTGAATCTTTGGGAACAATGATCAACAATAAACATAAAATGAATCCAACCCTACAACTTTTTTTCTCTTTTTTTTAAAAATGGCAGTGAGTGCAACCAGTTCCAAGTGGTTGGAGAGGTGGCTGCTGAGCTGGTTCTGTAGGTCTGAGTTGGATTTTTGACATCAGCTGAAGGCAGCTCCTCTGAGACACAAAGGTAAAAATGCCACTGCCAGTAGCTTTCCACTCACTCCAGAAAAAAAAATTCCCAGTCTAAGACATTATTTAGAATCAAATCATACCCTGGGATTGGTCAATGCTGGATCAGACCATGTGTGTCCAGACTGCCAGTTCACCATGGTGACACCACTCTATGCACTGTGTATGGAAGACAGCAAGGAGCGTACAGGGATCACGGGCCACAAGCCCACATTTAGCAACACAGAGAGGTGGGATGCAATGATTTGCCCACCTTTCAGAAAGCTCGAGAGTAAACCTGTAGCATACATAAGACCAACAGCGAGAGAAAAGAAACAAATGAAGTGCAGCTCCTTGTAACCCAGGCCTCTTACCCTTGGTCTATGTTTCCTTCTTAATGCCTTTCCGTTTTTGTCAACTCATGTCCGTCTCTCTTTCACTGATTGACAGTCACACATACACACAGTTTTTTGTCTTCTAGGTATTTGGGGACATGAAGGGAGGTAAAAGAAAAAGAGAGTAAGATAAACAAATAAATTTCATGGATTACAACTTAATCATCTTTAAATCTAAGGATAATTTTCCAAGCGTGAACATCTACAGAATTTACAATGTAATGGCAACAAGACGAAGTCCCAAGAAATGATTAAGGTAAACAAATGTGCTCTTGTTTACCTCTTCCAGTTCTGGTAACTCAATAGTCTTCAACTACTTGAGAAGGTGTGAGGATCATTTTTTATCTCAGTTTGGACACAGAAGCTCACATTTCAGCTTATCCCTGCTGACACCTCTCTTCCCCACCTCAACAAGTCACAGATCACTTCCAGGAGAAAATTTCAAGAAGCTATTAAACACTGGCATGGATACTGAGAGAAGAGATATGATCATCTCTGGGGACCTTTAGGAACAGCTCGTCATCTCGGACAGGCAGAGTTACACCTAATTCAGTCCATCAAAATGTACAGGGGTGCTAAGAACTCAGCAAAGCATTGTGGGAATACCAAAAAGGTGAGAAGGCACAGCATCTTCTCTAAATAGACTGAGGTGCCTTGATCTGGGCTGCTTCTTAGAAAGGCATGTTGAGGCGTTGTTACCACTGAGTATATGAAATGCTGGGCCAGGCTATATATGACAGGAATTTTGGGGGCCTGTTTTCTATCCTAAGATGAGTCAGTTCATAGTGATTATTTAACCCAGTGATTCTCAATCTTGGCTGGACGTTAGTATTTCCTGGGGGAATTTTTAAAAAATAGATGTGCCTGGGCCTACTCCAGTCCAATTAAATCAGAATCTCTGCTGGACATTTTTTTTTTTTAAACTTCTAGGCATGCAAATGCGATGGAACTACACATTAGTAATTGGGAACCATTGGTCCCACATGACACCCTCCTTTTATACATAGAAAGCTTAAGGTCCAAAGAATTTAAGTGACTTGTGACTTGCCCAAGATCATTTGACTAGCTAGTGGCAGAGCTTGAATTAAAACTATGATCTGTATTAATTTACTCATCCAATAAACATCTATCAATGACATTCTATGGTTGTTGACCAGCCACCCACCTAGTTGCTACTCAAGAATAAGGTAAGTCAAAGCTGGTTGATATCTAAGGATCAGTTAGGCTGATCCTAATCCAAGTTAAAAGGTGAGAGATTTGCTCTGGCATTCTCTCTTACACTTTTCTTCCAAATAGTGGTGTGTGATTCAGGCCTCTGCAAATTTTAAGGAATCCTTTGACCCAGGTAAAATCCACCACTGCCTATGGCCCACTCTCCCGTTTTGCTAGTTGCAGAGGGCCCTCTGCTTACCCAGATCCAGTGCGCAGCACAAGGGGCAGGGGACAGGATGCCCAGGTGTGAGCTCCACTGCAACTCAGTGAGACCTTGACCGGTGGGGCTGAGGGTTGGAGAGGGGAGAGCTTGCTTCTCGGCCCTAGGTACAGGAGAAGTAAGGGAAGTTAATCTGGTGGTTGCTGGTTTGTTCTCTGAAAAAAGCTACATCTGAAATATTTCTTAATGCTGTCCATTTATTCTTAATAGCAACCCACTCCCTTCTAAGTCACAGATATTGCTATCACAGTGGTTTACATGGAGTATGATAATTATACAAATATAAGTAAATACATATATCTTCTTCCTAAAGGTGAACTGACAGGGTGTGTGTGTGCATGAGAGAGTGAAGAGAGAGTAAGTTCAATTTTTGAACTCAATCATTGTCATATGTAGCAACTCATGGGTACAAATGCTGCTTGTGAGAAACTGTGTCCCAAATGGGGCATCAATATGAGGAGCAAATCCTCTCCAAAGTACTTTCCTTGAGAAGAGCAGGAAAAGTTGAAAATGAGAGACTCATAATGTTCAAGAGAAAAGTTGATCTTGCTCAATTAAAAAATTAACAGCAGTAATCTGTCTTTATTCTTTCCCAAATAAAACAATTATTACTTCCCATTCACTGAACACTTGAGGCCAGACGCTTATTCCATTTGAAAGTAAATTAGATTGTATCCCCTCATTTTGTGAATTAACCCACATCCTTGCTTTCCATTTCTTTCCATCTACCCACCCTCTGACTAATTCACTGTCTCATTCTAAAGCAAAGTCTCATAACCTGGGCACCAGGAATCCTCTGAAAGATATGCAACATTTTGAATGGGGGTACATTATTTTTTCTTTCTGGGGATAAACTCCCTAGCATTAGCCAGATTTTGAAAAAGACTTGTCCCCTCCCTCAAAGACCCCTAGAACACAATTATTTTCAAGGTTGAAGGTGGGGAGAAGATAATGACATTGATGGTTGTTGGAACCTACAATGAAAGATTTTATGAAATTAGTCCTCCAGAAGAAGTATTGAAAGATTTTGTGAAATTGGATTCATCCTCCAAAGGAAAGGATTTTTATAAAATATAACTTGGGAAACACCAGGGGATTAATTTATCCACTCTGACTTTGTCTTCTCTCATGTAAGATTTCATTAGTTTGAAACCAAAGGAAAGGAAAATCATCATCTTTTCATGTTTCTTGTTGATTTACACTTTACTAACTTAATTCAAACACCAGGGAAAAGGGACATATCTTCTTATTTAGTTATGATATTTCCTAGAAAATAGTTTACCTTGGAATTACTAAAATGCAGACTACCTGCAATGGTAGAAAAATTACAAAATGATTAAGACACCAGGGGGGATGCACAGGGCATTTAGAATGAGATTAAAAAAAACTCAACCGATTTTGATCTTCAATTAAATAGGCAGCGCAAACCTTTCTCTGCACCTTACAAGTCAGTCCACTGTTGTTTTAATTAGAAAGTTCCTCCACCTTCCAGTCTTCTTCAGCTCTTAGCAAAGCCCCTATACACGGAAGACACTCAAATACTTACTGGATTGAGTCAATTCTTTTGGTATCGCTCATAAATTAATGAGGAACGTGTAACTCTGTATAGTTTCAGAGTAGTTAAAGAGAGAGAAAAAAGAAATGCTATGTAACAGAATTGGGGCTTCAGGTGTTACTTAATAGACTAGAAAGCTTTCCAGCAGTGCACTTAAGATATCAGCCACAGCAACCTTACCTAGGGATTCTTCACCCCAAGTTTCTTCCTAATGCAAATTAGTTTGAATTTCTCTCACCTCTCTCCTGTCCCCTGCCTGAAAGTCTTCTGTCAGCAATTAGAAGCAAAAGTGTATTTCAAATTTCATTTTCAAAAAGGCTTATGCTTCCTATTGCATACTTCAGATTTCCCTCCATTTCCATGTAGTGGAAGCTTACTTTAGATGATACATTTATATCTAATGCACATGTTCCCAGTTTTCAGATAAGAAAAAGCTGAATCTCAGGTCCCACAAAACGTTGCCATTTTTTGTTGTTATGAGTCACTATTAACGTTATAAAAATTCTAGACCCTAGAGTGACACCACAGTACTCATCAAGGCCAGGGAAAGAATCCCCCCCACCTTCCTCTCCACAGCTGGCAGATCCTTGAAGTTTTTTTATCCTTACTGAGTTCACTAAGAATATCCAGCACGTCTCCTCGGCGGGCCCAAGAGGGAAATCGGTTCCCTGATCGACCGTCTTTACTAAATAGAATCAGTGCCAGGAGCTTCCAGCGTGCAGAGTATCAGAACCGCTGTTACGGTAGAGCACCTGTCACCCTAAGTGATCAGGAGGGAAAAGGATTTTTAGGCAGCAGATCAGTACCAAATTTTAGGGCAGGAAGGTTCTTAGCAGCCCCTTGGTTCACGCAGAAGTCGGGCCCGGAGGTTCAAACTTTGCCCGGGTGCGCGGCGGAGGGGCCCGTCACCGGGAAGCCCGGGCACTCACGAGCCGGCAGAAGCCACCCGGGCACGACTGGTGGCCGCTCCTGGTCTCGGGAGGAGGCTGAAGGGCGGTTTCTGTTCTGTTGCAATCGATTTGGATGCAAACACGCTACCACCAGGAAGAGGTCCCGACGGCGGCCACCGCGGGGCACCGGCGAGAGCTTCGGGGCAGCGCCAGGGCGCACGGGCAGAGGGGAACGTGCACACGGCCAAGGGGTGGGCTAGAAGCGAGGGGCCTCAGCAGGCAAACGGCTCGTGAGAAACCTGTGCTGTCGCTGCCCGGGGGAGGAACGATGTGGGCAACGTCGGCCAAAGCGGCGCTTCTCGAGACCTTATCTTGCCGGGACTTCCAGACGAGGCGAGTCCAGTTGCCGGCTGTGAGTTCTACGGAAGCCAGAGAGAGAGCCCGAGACAGGCAGAGAGAGACCCGCTAGGGCAGGCGGCGACAGCGGCGTCCCGGGTCCCCTCCCGAGCGCCCCGGCCCCGCGGCCGCCCGCGCGCACTCACCGG
>NW_007726264.1:704273-740114 GCF_000696425.1 Galeopterus variegatus | reverse complement strand
GCGCCCGGCGCCCACCTCCGCCGCGGGGCCCCGGGCTCTGCGCTTCCTCACACACCTAGAACGTCCTAAGGAGTGCTTGGAAAGGGACACCTCGGTCGTCCGGCCCAAAGAAGTCACCGAAAGGAGACCCACTTTCAGCCCCCACCGCCCATGACAGTCTCAAGGTGGGAATCCTGTAGCCGTGAGAAGGAACGTAAGAGGCAAATTTAGAGGTTCGAGGCCGAAGAAAGCACAACGCGCAAGCGATCGTGTTCAGGTGGAAAACATTGCTTAGTAGCATTTTAAAAAATGAAACCCCCTAATGCATATCTTCACATGCAGTCATTATAGAGATTGGCACAGAAACATTCGAACGCTTAGAAAATGCTGAATGACAATGTGAGGTTTTTTTTTTTTGTTTTTTTAAATTAAAAAAAGCGTTAATGAGCTGCCTTTAACACTTCACTTGCAAATATTGACTATCGTGCAACAAGGAGATGCGTGGTAGGTTCTTTTCCAGGCATTTGGGTTAGAATTTACAAAACAGCTTTTGTTTTTTAAGTAAAGTAACATGACATGTAACTTAGGAGAAAGGGATGTAAATGGAGAAATGACAGAGAATGGAAAGAAAGAAGGGAGGAGGGAGGGAGGAAGGAAGGAAGGAAAGAAATGGTCTGTTTTGTTTCTAACCACTAGGATGCAAGAGAGCATCGCGGCCAGGGTGCCAGGATCCAAGAAGGGGAAGGGAAGAAAATGATTCCCACGTAAACACTCTCCTCTGGTCTTATGTCTCAGCAAGATTATAGCTGGTCCATCAGAAACACCGTTTCTCCTGCTTCGCGCATTTCTGCGCGTGCACCCTGTAGTGACACATGTGATGAGCTAGCTATTTGACAGCCGATCTTAGAGCTGAAAAGCGCTCCCGGAGACACCAAGGGCTTGCAGAACAGATGCCGGGCATGGCGCCTGGAGCTCAGGTGCTGTCCAAGAGGAAAGGCTGGACATTCCCGCTCTACCCCGCACGAGGGCGCTCTTTTCAAGGGCACCAGCCCATTCTGCGTGTCCTGTGCTGAGGAACTACTAGTATCTTTCTGGGCACGCTGTGTAAAACCGAATTTGCTTTTCTTCAGGTTTTTGAATATCTCTGAACAAATCCTAACAGAATTAGTTACTAAAGCTGGGCTTCTGGAATTAGTTACTAACGTTGGGCTTCTGGGACATGCATTTCTGGTGTCCTTCATTTGCATTTTATGAGATTATCTTGTCACTACATGTCCCGTAGCCCAGTACTTTTAAAACTACAATGTACATAAGAACCACCTGCAGATTTGGTTAAAACACAGATTCTGATTCAGTAGGTCTGGGGTGGGGTCTGAGATAAGCATTTCTCTCTCTCCCTTTTTTTTTTTTGGCAACTGGCCCGGCTGCCCTATATGGGGTTCTGAGCCCTTGACCTTGGTGTTATCAACACCATGCTCTAACCAACTGAGCTAACCTGCTGGCCCCTGAGATAAGCATTTCCGACAAGCCCCTAGGTGATGTGGATGGGCTGTTGGAGGACCAAACTTTCAGTATCAATACTGTAGACAGACGGATTATAAATTACTTTTGGGGGTAGCACCCAGGTACTAAAATAATAACAATAATAAGAGCAATACTGTTAACACTTGCTCAGTGTTTACACGCACTAGGCACTGTTCTAAGTACTTTACATGTAATAACTCATATCAGCACAACAACTTTGAGTGTTAGCTACTGCTATTATTTCTAGTTTAGAGATGAGTTTACTTTCAGTTTTAGTCCCCTTCATCCCCACCCCCACCCCTTTTCCATCCTTGGTGACTTGCTTTTATTTTTTGCATTAGAACATGAACATGATCTGAAATGGTATACACAGAGAATGTCTTCCCCTCCTTCGTTCCACCCATTCTACCCAGTCCTCTGTGAGTACACAACCTCATGATTTTCTGGCTTATCCTTCCAGTGTTTCTTTTTGTAAAGCAATGCAGGTACTTGTATGTGTTCTTGTTTCCCCTTCTTTCTTACTCCAAAGGCAACATCCTGTATATGCTCTTATATCATTTCATGGAGATCTTCCTCATTCTTTTTAGCAGCTGCATAGCACTTGGTTGTACCAGAATGTATTCAAATAATCACCTATATTTGGGCAGTGATGCAGTTTCCAATACTTTGTGGTTACAGATGATGCTGCAGTTAATAACCCTGTGCATGTATATTTTCGTATTTTTGAAGGTGTATCATTAGGGTAAATTCCTAGAAGTGGGATTGCTGTTTGCTGAGTCAAAAGGTAAATGCATACAGTTTTTTAGGTTCTTGCCATAGTCCTCTCTTTAGGGCTTGTCATTTTTTTTTTTTTTTGTCTTTTTCCGTGTCCGGCAACGGATCGCAACGCTCAGTGTTGCCCCCTGACCGGACCGGGGACCGGCAACGGGATCGCAGCCCTCGGTGTTGCCCCCGCGCCTCGCTCAGCCAGTGAGTGGGAACCGGGCTGTATGTGGGATCCGAACCCTCAGGCGGTAGCACCACCGCACTTCCCAAGCAGCGCACTTATCCAGTGCCCCACCGGGCCGGCCCAGGGCTTGTCATTTTTTTTTTTTTTTGTCTTTTTCCGTGTCCGGCAACGGATCGCAACGCTCAGTGTTGCCCCCTGACCGGACCGGGGACCGGCAACGGGATCGCAGCCCTCGGTGTTGCCCCCGCGCCTCGCTCAGCCAGTGAGTGGGAACCGGTCTGTATGTGGGATCCGAACCCTCAGGCGGTAGCACCACCGCACTTCCCAAGCGGCGCACTTATCCAGTGCACCACCGGGCCGGCCCAGGGCTTGTCATTTTGCATTCCACCAGCAAGGTATGAAAAGGCCTGGGCCTGTGTTCCACTGCCTTCCCAAGCTTGCATAGTCAAGCTTTTGGATTTTGCCAATTTGATGGGTGAGAAATGGCATCTCAGTTTGGTTTAAGTTGTATTTCTATTATAGTAAGTGAGGATGAACATCTTTTCATATGTTTAAGGGCTATTTGAAAAATATCTATCCTGAATTATCTATGCATGCCTCTTGCTTATTTTTTCTATAGAGTTTTTGGTATACTTTTGCCTTCAATTTAAAAGTTCTTTGTATATTAGGGATGAGCTCTTTATCTGTGATATATGTTACATTCTGTCAATTTCTTATTTGTATTTTGACTTGAAAACATTGTTTTTTGTTGCTTGGAAGAACTGTTGCTATTTTTAAACATACACACAGACACACACTCAGACACACACGTTTGTACTTAATTCTCACAATAGTTTCATGAGTAGATATTATTTCTCCCGTATTACAGACAGACTAATATTAAGTAACTTGTCTAAGGCATAAGGCTAATAAACAGTATAATATAATTTTTTTGGAAGCACTTATGTATTTCATCATTATTTTAGCAACTTTCATTTCTCAAACATTATGTGGCAGGCATTGAGATTGCAACGGTATATTGCTCTCATGGAATTTACAGCTTAACAGAGAAGACAGTTTGGTCAGATAATCACATTATAAAAGTATAACTGCAAACTTGTATAAAAGTGCTAAAGGCCAAAAAAAAAAAAAAAAATCCAGATGCATGAGCACACTTAAATAAAAAACCCAATCCAGATCAGGAAGGGGTAGGGTGTCAAACATTAGGAGTTAACTAGATAAAGGGGTGGAGGAAGGGTGGGGAGGAGCCAGTAGCATAAGCCCCCTGTGAGTAAATGTAGCATAGCACTTTCGAAAACTGGAAAAAAGCAGGAGGAAGGATGCTGTGGGTGGAGCTCGGAGAGTAGCATTGTGTAAGATAAAGCTGGAGAGGAAGGCAGGGTTGGATCAGGTACAAGCCCTGGTGGCTGATGTTAAGAATTTTGGTTTTTGTTCCAAGAGCAATGTGAACTCTTTGAAGAGTTTGACCAGGAGGTGACACGGTCATATTTGCATTTTGAAAAGATCAATCTAGTTTCTACTTGGAAAATGGATTGGAAAGGACCAGAATGGATGCAGAGGAGGGCCAAATGCTGGCTACTGTAGTAATTCCTATCAACAAGTAAAATAGGCTGAAAAAATACAACTAGAACAGTGGGAGAAAACTGGAAGAAATAAGGGGCAACACCATCACTAGATTTTATGAGAATTAGAAAGAGGTACCACTCCAGGGAAGCCCAATTTTAAAAAGGGATCTCCTCTGGCAGGGGCATTCCTGTAGACACAGAGCTTGACCAGTAGACAGTGACTTTGTGAGAAGAATTAGGCATCCCCTATCTCTGGGAAGATTCAGCTCTGCACCAGGGCATTGGCTGGCCCAGCTGTGAGCTATATTTCTGCTCTGATTACATCCTAAACCAGGCATCTTGGTGCGCAAACTGTACAACTGGTTTGATGTCCCTGGCCAAGGGAAGAGAATGTAACAGCAGGGAAGATATGGTCAATAGTGTCAAAGCCCCTACAAGATTGGGGTTTCTGGAGCTCAGAGTTCCTTAGCTGTAACACAAACCCACTGTGTACACAGCATGTGCTTGAGTCTGCCTCCACATACCCCCCCCCCATGCTTGTGGGACTTAGGGGAGAGGAACAGCATAACCAACTTGAACATGAAGCTCATGCTTTCTTCTATGCTATGAGTAATAAAGTCCTTTGTCTCTGACCCAGGAGTCTTTTCTAACGAGCATTCATGAAATGGGGACAGGCTCACAGTTCTTGGCAGTAAGTTTTCTGAGAAGGCAAAAGAAGATTGAATCCAAAGCACTGAGGAGGAATTGGCCTTAGATCGAGAATGGAGGATGATTGTTTTAAAATTTTCTGTTTATCACCAAACGATTTTAGTAAAGTTACAGGATACAAAATCAACATGCAAAAATCAGTAGCATTTTTATATTCCAACAATGAATTAGAAGAAAAAGAAATCAAGAAAGTTAGCCCATTTAAAATAGGCACAGCCACACACACCCACATACACAAAAAACCAAAAACCAAAAAACAAAAACCTAGGAATCAATTTAACCAAGGAGGTTAAAGATATCTACAATGAGAACTACAAATCACTGCTGAAAGAAACTAAGAGGACACAAAAGGATGGAAAGACATTCCATGCTCTTGGATTGGAAGAATTAACATTGTGAAAATGTCTATACCACCTGAAGTTATCTACAGATTCAATACAACCCCCACCAAAGTACCAATGACATTCTTCATAGAAATAGAAAAAAACAATCCTAACATTCATATGGAAAAACAAAAGACCCCAATTAGCCAAAGCAATCCTGAGCAAAAAAATAAAAATAAATAAAAATAAAAAAATAAATAAGTAAATAAAATAAAAATTAAATGGAAGGCATAACACTATCTGGCTTCAAATTATACTACAAAGCTATAGTAACCAAAACAGCATGGTACTGGCATAAAAACAGACACTCAGACTGATGGAACAGAATAGAGAACCCAGAAATCAACACACAAACTTACAGCCAACTGATCTTTGACAAAGACACCAAGAACATACATTGGGGAAAAGACCACCTCCTCAATAAATGGTGCTGGGGAAACTGGGCATTTATATGCAGAAGAATGAAACTAGACCCATACCTCTCACCATATAAGAAAATCAACTCAAATGGATTAAAGACTTAAAGATAGGACCTGAAACTATAACATTCCTAAAAGAAAATATAGGGGAAACACTTCAAGAAGTAGGACTGAGCAAAGACTTATAAATATGACCCCCAAAGCACAAGCAACAAAGGAAAACTAAACGAATGGGATTATATCAAATTACAAAGCTTCTGCACAGCAAAAGAAACAATTAACAGAGTGAAAAGGCAGCCCACAGAGTGGGAGAAAATATTTGCAAACTATGCATCTGGCAAAGGATTAACACCCAGAATGTACAAGAAACTCAAACAACAGTAAAAAAACAAGTAACCCAATTAAAAAATGGGCAAAGGAGCTGAATAGGCATTTCTCAATGGAAGATATACAAATGGGCAACAGACACATGAAAAAATGCTCATCATCACTCAGCATCAGGGAAATGCAAATCAAACCCACACTGAGATATCATCTAACCCCAGTTAGACTGGCTATTATTAAAAAGACAGAGAATAGCAAATGCTGGCAAGGATGCAGAGAAAGGGGAACCCTCCTACTCTGTTGATGGGACTGTAAAATGGTGCAGCCATTACAGAAAATGGTATGGAGGTTCCTCAAACAACTACAGATAGAGCTGCCATATGATCCAGCAATTCCACTGCTGGGAATATAACCAAAGGAATGGAAATCCTCCCCCCCATCACTGGAATACTACTCTGCCATAAAAAAGAATAACACACTGCCATTGCAGCAACATGGATAACGTAGAGAAAATCATGTTAAGTGTAAAAAGCCAGGCACAGAAAGAGAAATACTGCATTTCCTTACTCATTGTAGAAGCTTAAAAATAAAAAAACAAATAACAAAGAAAAAAAAAAAAGAGAGAGAAAGACACAACAATCTTAATGATACATTGAACTTTCAAAAGAAGAGAACAGAACTGAGGTTACCAGAGGAGGGAAAGGTGGTGGTCGGGGACAGGGGTAATAAGAGAGGAATTGGTAGCGGGCCACGAAAAACAATTACGTTGTATAATGTTGACTATACTAATTATCCAGATTTGAGCATCACATGTTACACACAGGTATTGATATTAAACTCTGTACCCCACAAATATATACAATCAACCATGTTAAAATAAATACATAAATAAATAAAAAGATTTTCTGTTTATCACCAATTTTCATTCATTTAATTATGATGTGTTTGGGAGTGGTTTTCTTTGTGTTTATCCTGCTTGAAGTTTGCTGAGCTTTTTGGATCTGTGGGCTTATAGATTTTATCAAATTTAGAAAATTTTTAGTTTTTAGCCCTTCAAATAAATAGGGAGTTCATCTTTGTGTGAAGCTGCCTATTTTGTGTATCCCAATATATTGGATGACATCTTTGTGTTTCTGCTCCATCTTTTCTTAATGAAATCTCACAGTTCCAGACAATGTTTATGATATTTGTCAATTTTTAAAAAAATGTATAAATTTGTAACATGTTGTGATTTCCTTTTTCATTTTAAATAAATATTCACTTTTGTACCTAATTTTGTACTCATAATTTTGAGTTTTTTCCTTACAGAGAGTCCACTAAATTGTGTAAGCTTCAGGCCCCACAAAACCTGGTTCTGCCCCAATTGCAAGCAGCAAGGGAATTAATAAGGTCTTGAAATGAAAGTGTTGCTCAAGAAATAGGCATAATATGTTCATTTCTGGCTTAGATAGTTCTTCAGTATGTCTTCAACTGAGAATCAGGTCCATTTTCTTGGTTATAAAGGCTCACCTACCAGGGCAGTTTAAGGCAGAACAGAAAAGACATGCCATCCTACGTACTTAAATTATCAAATGCTGGGCATTTGTGTGCGCTAAGGGTTTGAAACAGGTAGAGTGGACTAGTCTGCAGGTCAAAGGTCTCACAAGAAGCTGGGCCCTGGCACCTGTGTCTCTGGATTACCAACTCAGTATCTGATCCATTCAAATGGAAGATTTCAATGGCATTTTTGCCAAAATACCTACCTCAGTCACCTAAACAATTACTCAAAATCTCATCATTTAAAACTCATTCTTTTGGTTCTTGAAACATTTCCGGAAGTTTAACACTACTTTTTAAAATATAAATCCCTTGGAGAAAAGGCATAATTTATTGTATATAGTATTAAAAATCTTTGTGAGATGAATATGTCAATGCCTACCACAGTATCTGACATTCAGTAAATCTGAGTTCCCCTTTCTCTCTCCAATATGAGTGTTGGTTAATCTGTAGGACAAGGACTCAGGCTGGTTTCTGTGGAGGATTTGGGCAGGGTTCTGGTTGTGGAGGGATGTGCTTTAGGGAGAGAGGCCCAAAGACAGCTTTCCTCCTTTGCTGTTTTACCAAGCTCCAAACATAGAAGGTGCTAGAATATGCGGGGTCTTCAAAAAGTTCATGGAAAGATTCGTATTATCTTTTTTTCTTTTTTTTTTTTAAAAGATGACCGGTAAGGGGATCTTAACCCTTGACTTGGTGTTGTCAGCACCACACTCAGCCAGCGAGCCAACCGGCCATCCCCATATGGGATCCGAACCCGGGGCCTTGGTGTTATCAGCACCACACTCTACTGAGTGAGCCACGGGCTGGCCCGTTCTGTTAATTTTTTTTTTTTTCTGTGTGGTCTGCACCACACTCAGCCAGTGAGCACACCGGCCATCCCTATATAGGATCCGAACCCACAGCCTCGGTGCTACCAGCGCCACACTCTCCCGAGTGAGCCACAGGGCCGGCCGTATTATCTTTTAATTCTATTTTTCCATAAACTTTTTGAAGTACCTTTGTACAAGTCTTCTGTTACGTTAAGAAATTTAGAGGCAGACCAAAGAATCAACTTCAAATCACCTAAAGTATCAATGCAAAAGAAGTCACATTAGAATTAGGAATGACTGAGTTTCTTCTTTAGCCTTTATGGGAGATGTTTAGTTTCTGCTAAGGTGATTATAGATAGGGGTGTCCAAAAATGTCTAACTTGTCACAATATGTTTGCTTTCTAACAGTAACATTAAGGGGCTATTGTAATAACTTTGGTGTAAGTTAGTTTACTGTCTCTAGGTTTAATGAGGCAATATTTCCTACACACATTTTTGTGCCTTTTTATTATCCATTTATATATTTCCATATATTATTCTACCAGTACTATCTCCATAAAAAGTTGTTTCCCAAACTTGACTTCTCTTGCTCTGCTAAATCGACATGAATTCTGAGACAGAGGGTCTAGACACTAGAATAAGGTAATAAGGCCACTGGAGAGAGGCAGACTTTCTCGTTGTCACTGCGTGGTCTCCCATGTCTATAAAGAAAGCATTAATTTCCATTCATGTTGGATTAAAAAAAAAAAAAAAACAACCATAACAATTCATTTGTAATAAGTACTCAAAGGACTAAATGGAAGATAGTGTAACAATGACATACCCTTTCACCTCCAAACTGGAATTCTTTCAATAACAGCTGATTTTTTTCCTGATCAGTCAATAAATGCACAGTTACTTTTTGTTTTTACTACTATGTTTTATATGTAAGCAGTTCGTAGTTACTCTAGAGAAGTATGAATCTGTAGTAAAATTCTTGTAAACCTAAAATTATTCCTCCCTGTTCTCCCTCTCCTACCCGTTAATTCTAGTCTCTGACCTTCTTTTCTTAACTCACTCCAACCACTCTCAATACCTTGGCCAGAGCGGACTAACTCAAAGTCATCTGCTTAAAACCTTCCAGTAGATTCCCAATGCATGGCTCCAGATTAAAGCTCAATTTTGTGGGTATGAGAAAGTACTCCCTACCTCTCACTCCTGACTCCCCCAGCAACACTGGCCCCTGTCCCATCGGTTCAGGCTTCTCCTTCCTTGCAAGCCTTCAAATCCAAAGGATCTGAGGCTCCCCTATGGAGCTTACCTGACTTTGTATTTTTGCCCATATTGCTCTGTTCCTAGTATATATCTCCCTACTGAGTCTGCCTGACAAATCCTACTTTTTTTTTTGGCTATATTTAGATCTTCATGTGAGAATAATACAACAAATACTTTTATATGCATGCAACTCATTTAAACCTTAACATTATTCTGACTTTTTAAAAAGAAATAAAATATTTTAGATAGAGCTGATGTCTTCCACATACCCCTACCCGCTCTTATTCCCCTGCCTGAGGTAACCATTAGCACGAATTTGTATTTTCTATTCCTACACGTGCTTTAATATTTTTAGTATGCATATGTTCATAAGCAATACATAGTATTTGTCTGCAAGTTTAAAATCTCATAAATGGCAACATACTATGTTTATAATTTTGCAACTTGTTGCTATTGTTGTTGATAGGTATACTCATTTCATTCATTTTACTGAGTTTATTTATTTTAACTGCCCTATGTTACATATACATAACCTTATTATACAAATCTTATATTTATATATATAATCTTATTATACAAATAAGTTTCCATTCTCTTGTTGATGCCCACTTAGGTTGTTTCTGATTTTTATTATAAGTGATGCTACTGTGAATATTCTTGTACACATCTCTGTGTATATATGTGAGAGTTTCTACGATAACTACCTAGAAGTAGCAGGGTCATGCTGTATGTATAAACTCAGTGTTACTGATATTGTTACACTACTCTACAGAGGTTTGTATTAACTATACTTTCTTGTTTTTTGTATTTTTGATGCTCTGGCATTGAGGCCTCACTGGCTGGCTAATTCTTAGAGGTAGCAAAGGACTCACCCAGGAGTGTCCCTTTCATATGCAAACTAACCAATCGAGAGTCCATATTCCCAACCACCTCCTCTGTCTGGTTCTTACATTCCAGGAGACAATGTTCCTCTGTCCTAATCACACAGGGCCAGGTAACAGGCAACTAGCGACAGCCCCTAGACCCCACAGTCTGCTAAAATTATTCAAACCAGCTACTCCTCAGCCTGCTTCCTCTGCTTTGCCTTTCCCCTGGAAACCACAATAAAGGCTGGAGCCCAGACTTGCTGCTTCTGCCTCCTGACTCAGAGTGCCGCTTCCCTGTGTCCCTGTGTGGTGTGGCATACTCCCTCCTGTCGGGCTCCGTGAGTGACAAACTATCTTTTCAATAGCTATTGTTTCCTGACCTGTAGGCCTCACCATACCTGAATAATAATAGAACCTACGTTTAAAACAAGGTTGTACCAATATAAACTAGCACTCTATAAGCCTTCCAGTTGACGTACCAGAGCTCCTGTTTCCAACACCAATATGATCAGATTCTGATTTTTGCCACCCTGTTTAGATATGAAATCACTGTTGTTTTAGATGGTGTTTCCCTGATTATTAATGAGGTTGAGGATCTTTAAATCTTTTGTCATTCCAGTTTTTTCTTTTGTGAATTTCCATTTTTATTCTTTACCCATTTAAGAAAAAAATGGGTTATCTGCCTTCTATTATCTTCTTGCATGAATTCTTTATATGGAGTCCAGTCCTTTACTGATTATATGCTGTGGTTTTATTATCTCCCACTTTGTGGCTTGTTTTTTGATCTTTACAGTCTCTTCTGATATGCCAAAGTTTTACAAATTAATCCATTCAAACTATAGACCAATATTCCCTCAATCTTTTTCTTATGGTTTGTGTGCTTTATTTCATGTTTAAGTAAGTAATCCTTCCTTCCCATAACTCCATTAAGATATTTTCTTCTAAAAGTTGTAAAGTGTTACTTCTGTCATTTATGTCTTTAATCCACCTGAAACTATTTTTGTGTAATGGTATGTCCAGGGATCTAGTTTTATTTTTTCATCTGAGTAATGAATTGTCTTTGTACCATACTTGTATATTGGCTAGTCCATCCTTTTTCCACTTATTACAAATAAAGCTACTATGAATATATGCTTTCATTTCTCTTGAGTGAGTAATTTTGAGTAGACTAGCTGGGCCATATAATAGGTGTATATTTAACTTTTTAAGAAACTCCCAAAATGGTTTGTATTATTTTACATTCTCATCGGATGTGTAAGAGAGTTCTAGTTTTCCATATCCTTGCCAATACTTGGTATTGTTAGTCACTTTAATGTTATTAATTCTAATAGGTGTGTAGTGTTATCACAATCTGGTTTAAATTTGCATTTTCCCCAAGGCTAACAATGTTGAGCATAATTTCATGTAATTATTTGCCCTCCTTCTATCTTCTTTGGTGAAGTGTGTGTTCAAATCTTTTCCTCATTTTTTGTTTATTGGGTTTTTCCTTAGTGTTGAGTTTTGAGAGATCTTTATACGTTCTGGATACAAGTCCTTTATCAGATACTATATGTTTTTTTTTTTTTCCTTTTTGTCTTTTTTACTGACTGGTAATGGGATCGCAACCCTCGGTGTTGCACCCGCACCACGCTCAGCTAGTGAGCGGGAACTGGTCTCCACATGGGATCCGAACCCTCGGCGGGAGCGCCGCCGTGCTCCCAAGTGGCGCACTCTCCAGTGCGCCACCAGGCCGGCCCCAGATACTATATGTTTTGCAAATATTTTCTCCCAGACTGTGGATTATCTTTTAATTCTCTTAACAATGTTTTACAAAGAGTGAAAGTTTTTAATTTTGATGATGTTTTAATTTGTTCTTTCACGGAGCAAATTTCATGTTATTATGTTATATTATGTATAATATACTATATTAGCTAAGATATCCCAAGGGTCACAAAGGCTTTCTCCTATACTCTCTTCTCAAAGCTTTACAGTTTTAGATTTACATTTAGGTCTGTGGTCCATTTTGATAGTTTTTGTACATGATGTAAAGTATAGATGAAATTTCTTTTTCTTTTTTTTCATGTGGGTATCTAACTATTCCAGCTCCATTTGTTGAAAAGGCAACAAATGATTCAATTCATTTGAATCAATTGAATGCATTGAATTGAATTTAAATTCAATTAAATGTCTGTCTCTATTCCTGGATTCTCCATTCTGCTTAACTGATCTATTTGTCTGTCTTTATGCCAGTACCATATTGTCTTAATTACTGTAACTTTACAATAAGTTTTAAAAGAGGGTAGTGTTTGTCTCCTGATTTTCTTCTTTTTCAAAGATGTTTTGGCTATTCTTGGTCCTTTGCATTTTCCTATGTATTTTAGTATCAGTTTGTCAACTTCTATAAAACTGCGCATGAAGATTTTGATAGGGATTGCTAAATCGTTGGATCAATTTGGGGAGTTAACATGTTAACAGTATTGAGACTCCCAGTTCATGAACACAGTATATTTCTCTATTTGTTTAGGTCTTTAATTTCTCTGAGCAATAATTTGTAGTTTTCAGTATACCGGTTTTACACATAATTTTTCAGATTTATCCCTATTTCATATTTGTGATGCTATTGTAAATTGTATTTTTAAAAAACTGTCATGTCACATGGAATCTAAAATACTCAAACTCATAGATGCAGAGACTGGAACGGTAGTTTCTAGGGGCTGGGAGAAGGGGACATTGGGGAGATGTTCAAAGAGAGCATAGTTCCAGTTATGCAAGATGAATAAGTTCTGGAGATCTAATATACATGCGACTACAGCTAACAATATTGTATACTTTAAATTTGCTTAAGAGTTCTTAAATGTTCTCACCACAAAAAAGAAATGGTGATGAATATGTTAATTAGATTGACTGTGGTGATTACTTCACAATGTACACCTATATCAAAACATCAAGTTGTACACCTTAAGTAAACAATTTTACTTGTCAATTATACCTCAATAAAGCTGAGAAAAAAATTTAAAACCAGCCAGTTTGCCAGGTATAAAGTATATACAAATTATTGATTTTTGTCTAGTAATTTTGTGATCATTCACCTTATTTTTTGTAACAGTTCTCCAATTGATGTCCTTGGATTTTCTCGGTATAAAATCATATAGTCAACAAATGATAATTTTTCCTCCTTTTCATTTTTGTCTTTTTTATTATCAATTACCTGTCTTATTATATTGGCTCACACTTCTAGAAGAACATAAATTAATAAATCTTTAAGGAGGATTATAAAACCCATTTTTTCATTGTTTGCACACAGAAACACAATTGATCTTTTAAAAAATTTATTATTGATATTATTTTTGAGGACAAATCATAATTGTATACATTTATGGTATACAATGTGATGCTTTGCTATATTTATACAATGTCGCATGATTAAATAAAGCTAATTAACATATCTATCACCTCACTGACCTATCATTTTCTATGGTGAGACATTTAAAATTTATTCTCTTAGTCATTTTGAAATCTATAATACTTTATTATTGGCTATAGTCACCCTGCTGAGCAATAGATCTCAACATCTATTCCTCTTGTCTATCTGAAACTTTGTACCCTTTGATCAAGAACTCCCGATTCATCCCTCCGCACCCCTTAAGTCTCTAGTAACCATCATTCTACTCTCTACTTCTGTGAATTCAACCTTATTAGATTACACATATAAGTGAGATCATGTGGTATTTGTCTTTCCATGTCTGGCTTATTTCACTTAGCATAATGTTCTCCAGATTCATCCATATTGTCACAAATGACAGGATTTCCTTCTTTTTCAAGGCTGAATAGTATTCCATTGTGTATATATACATTTTCTTTATCCATTCATCCAGTGAGGGACATTAGGTTGATTCTATACATATACATATATTTATGTATAGATGTGAAAAATACATATATATGTGTATATACATATGTATGTATATGTATATGTATAGAATTAGTTGTATTTTTTTATTGTTGGTGGAAATGTAAATTAAGACAGTCATTTTGTGAGGGTCAGCCCCGTCTACCAGATGCAGGCAAGAAACAGAGCACACCCAGGGTCCTTAGGTAGGAGCCAAGGGCACTTGGCATATATATATATTTTTGGCAGCTTGCCAGTAAAGGAATCTGAACCCTTGACCTTGCTGTTGTAACACTGCACTCTAACCAACTGAGCTAACTGGCCAGTCCCTGATTCCCTGTCTTGGCCATTGTGAACAACGATGCAATAGACATGGGAGTGCAGATATCCCTTCAACATATTGGTTTCAGTTCCCTTGGATATATAGACAGAAGTGTATGACTGGGTCTTTTGGTAGTTCTATTTTTTAGTTTTTTAAAGAAGCTCCATACTGTTTTCCACAATGGCTGTCTTTTTTTTAATTTTTGAGAAATGAGTTTTGGGCTTGATTTCAATCTCCCATAACAAAGTCTGTCAAAGAAAATGGATGAGAGTCACATATTTAACGTTACACAATATATGTAAAGATTATTATACCCTAAAAAATGTATGTAAAATTAATGTTTGATTAAAATATTTACAACGGGCCGGCCCGGTGGTGCACTGCTAAGTGCGCCGCTTGGGAGTGCGGCGGCGTTCCCGCCGAGGGTTCTGATCCCACATACAGACCGGTTCCCGCTCACTGGCTGAGCGAGGTGCGGGCGCAGCACCGAGGGTTTGTATCCCGTTGCCAGTCCCGGTCCGGTACCGGCGCGACACTGAGGGTTGCGATCCATTGCCGGACACGAAAAAAGACAAAAAGGAAAAAAAAAAAAATTTACAACAATGGTGCTTTGTAGACTTCTTAATAGTCTTTTTTTTTTCTGATTCTTTAAAAAGATCAACAAAATTTGCAAACCTTTATCTAGACTGACCTAGAAAAAAAGAGAGAAGACAGAAATTACTACAATCAGAAATAAAGCAGGGGCATGGTAGAGCAATGGCTTCTTCTATGACGCTGGAGTGGGCTTTGAGGAGAGAGACGTTCTTGTCTTTCTCTGGTCTCTGCTGTCGCTTCTCCTTGTGTCACTGCAGTTGGATGTCTGGTGGGCCACCTGCACTGTAGCTGTGGCTACCGCTGTGGCATCAAGCTGATTTTGTGGCAGTCGTGGCAGTGCTGGGCCACCAATGAGGAAGTGGTATTTTTGGCGTGTTCCTTGCCTGTTTCCCAGAGGGGGATGCTGCCCTTGGCTCCTACCTGTGGACTCTGGGCCTGCTCTGTTTCTTGCCTGCATCCTGGTAGAGGGGGCTGACCCTCCCATAGTGGCTGTCTTAATTTACATTTCCACCAACAATAAAAAAACACAACTGATTTTTACATATTCATCTTGTATCCTATAACCTTGCTAGCCTCAGTTATTAGTTCTAGTAGCTTT
The DNA here is from genome assembly GCF_000696425.1 of Galeopterus variegatus. Lineage (NCBI taxonomy): Eukaryota > Metazoa > Chordata > Mammalia > Dermoptera > Cynocephalidae > Galeopterus > Galeopterus variegatus. Next base: position 724,416 of record NW_007726264.1, on the reverse strand, counting down.
TCATAGATTTCATGGAATTTTCTATACACATGATCATGTTTTTTCCAAACAAAGACAGTTTTACATACTGCTTTTGAATCTGCATGCCTTTTACTTCTTTTTCTAACCTTATTGCTATAGCTAGAACCTTCAGTACAATGTTGAATAGAAGTGGTGAGAGTAAACATTCTTGTGTTGTTCTTGAATTTAGGGGAAAGCATTTAGTTTTTCACCACTAAATATGGCATTACCTGCAGGTTTTTCATAGACTAGTCTCTTTTCTGTGCCCTTTAGATCTAAAACACCCCCCCTTTTTTTAAAAAAAGATGACTGGTAAGGGGATCCAAACCCGTGGCCTTGATGTTATCAGCACCACACTCTCCCAAGTGAGCCATAGGCTGGCCCTTAAAATACACTTTTATTGCAGCTCCTTTTTCATTGTTTTGTATATATTAGTTGATATTTCTGAGTTCCTGTCTAGACTACAAATTAAGGAAGGAAACCATGTTTCATTTGTTGTAGTTTCATTCAATGTACCTAGTATACTAGTAGGTATTTAATAGATAGTTCTTGAAAGAATCTTTATTGCTTACTGGGGCATTTACAGTTACAATTGTAAGTTTATTTGTGTGATTGTTGGTAAATATCTTCCTCCTCCCCTAAACTGTGAACTTCCTAGGATAGAGACTGTGTCCTTTTGTTCACCATTGCATTCCTTGTGTCCTTCTCAGTTGCTTGGCACATGGCATCCCTTAAGAGATCACTTTGACGAATGAATGCATAAATAAAATGACTGGTGGGTCATGGTAGGAAAACTTTCTGACATAACAGTTACTTCTCTCATATCTAAGTGTTTTAAAAGGTTCTGTTCTCCAAGGGTTTATTATTCCTTCAAAAGCTTATTAATTCATTCAGTGTATGTGTACTTAGGCTCAACATTAGAGTCTCAAAGTATTGAGGAAGTTTGCTATTGCTGAAACTTCTAGATTTAAGATTTTCATTCAGAGATATTTTTTTAATCTTCTAGAAAACCAACAAATTCAATAGTATCCACATACTTTTTATTTTGTTGATGTTAAAAGCAAACGGGGATAATGTCTCAATTGCCACTTCATCCTCAACACTTAAAACAGTGCCTGGCACACAACAAATATTTGCTGAATGAACTTATGAGTGCTTCTGACGAGCCAGGCATGTTGGCAGCTAACGAAAGTCTCAGGAGTTAAGTCACTTTCAGAATTCTCTATTGGCTTTTCTCAGTGTAATTACAGAGTGGTTAGTAGAAAAAGCTGAATGAGAGAAAAATGGCTAAATTCAAAGCGTACCTTCATAATTGCTATCATCAATGATAAAACAAAATGAAAAAAAATCTATATATATTTGACATTATCTTTTCCAAATCTGACCAGCTTACAAATCCCACGTAAAATTAATTAAAAGTGTATAAAGACAAATGAACTCCAAATGGCTTTTGGACATAATTTTTATTTAAGCATGGGCTTTTAGCTTGGTTCACCCTAGAGTGCAACCTTTCAGTTTTGCTAATAGAGAGTTCAGGGCTACAGGGCCATTGCAATGTTGCTGGTGTTGATACAACTTCATCAGAAGGTATGAATATGACCCGCAGGGAAAACAATCCACAAAGAGAACACAATGAAAAAACATCCACTTTTTTACAAATCACTCTGTTACCACAGACACAAAATGGCAGTTACTGTTAGTAAATCAGCCACATAACACTTTAAAAAAATCTTTAGACAAGGAAATGGGAAATTGTTTTGGTGGGAGATAGGGTCTTCATCCACAATTTTTAAGTAGAAAATATTTCAAGGTCAAGCATTTTTTCTTATCACAAAACAACGCTAAACCAACATACATTTTAAGGAGTATATTAAAGGTGATACAATATTTTTTACAACTAACTTCTTGAATAGATATTTCAATTAACTTTCTGCAGAATATAAGTAGTCCAAAATTCAGCAGCAAAATATTGCAACATAACAAGGAAATACAGTTTCAGTGTATTATATTGGGGAAGAGAATACATAAAGGACAAACAATGATAATTTAATCATATAAAACAGGATACGCAGCTGAAATACAGTCCACTTAAATAGCTTTGTGACCAAGAGTGTTAAATACTGTGCTAAATGACATTTTAAACATAAAACCTCTTAAATTTTTTGTGCTTAATTTTTTTCTGTTAAACTATTTCATATTCTCAATACTGCCACTGTAACTGATTTTACAACAGATCACAATTTTCACTGACACAGCAACATGAAGACATTTACTTATGAGCAAATAAGTCACTTATTAGTTCACAGTGTGGGAAAGTGGTGTTCACTCGGTCTTGAGAAGGGCTTTCAGTTAATCACCAAGTCCTTCACAGATATTTCCTGATATCAGATGCAGTGTAAGGTTTAAAAGAATGGGAAGCAACACATCGCACGTTGGAAGGAAAAATAAACTTTTTGATTCTTCATGGGTATTGCCTAAGTGACCTTCGTCTTCTGTTGTAGAAATGCCTGAGCCCATGTTGTCGTGAAAAATTCATCATGTAATTTTGTTTGCGAGTGCTGTTAAAATCAAAAAGGATAGAGGCAGGGAGGGAAAGGACAAAGAGCACGTAAGTCCCATCACTGGACATGCAATCTAGTCTAGGTCCTAAGTTACCCTGATTTTATTTGAAAATTTCCAGGGTTAACAGGTCACACTGACATTACCGACCAGGGACAGAGTAACTAAAGGCTACACCTGTACTCACTGCCTTAGTCCTCGAAGAAATCCCTCTCTTTTCATGAGTGAGTTCTGGATCACAGAAGATGGTAAATTCTCTTGATTCATAGCAAAAGTGGACTAAAACTGTTTTGGATTTTTGAGTTTAATTTTATTCTTGAACTCTTCCTGAAAACATTTGCTTGGATGGATTTCACTTTAGAGGAAGTGTTTACTATACCCTTTACCTTCTTTACAGATCTTTAACTATAATTTGGTTTCTTTAGACAATTTTCTTATGAAAGCTTAAAAAGCAAAATCAAACAAATCAAAATCAAACTTGTTAGCTGAATCAGCTTGACCTTCTTATTTTATGCAGTATTGGGGCAATAAGAAAGTAAATTGTTCTGAGAATATGGATTCCATTGCCATCCTCAAACAATAAGCAGCTGGGGTTATTTTATTCTATAAACATGGTTTCTTGAAAGAGACACTCCACTGAAGAGGTCATAAAATACTAAGAAAGTGTAACTAAACATGTAATTGTATGTGTGTGTATATATTACCCCCATGTATGTACATACACATATTCATACATACATACTCTATGTGAAGCTGATAAAAATACCGAAAATGGGTTTCAGGAGCCTGTAGGAAATTGCACAATATTGGCAGTGACAGCTGCTAAAGTTTTGGCCTGGCAAATATACTTTAAAAAGGATTGTGATCTATAACATCGCCCAAAAGAATCATACTCTTATACACTGACCTAAGTGACAACACAGTTTCATGTGGTTTATGTGTGTGAGCTGATCAGTATTTTCCAAATTCTTTGAGTCTCTTGAATACATGAACCCGAAGCCTCTCCTCAGTTTCATGGATGCATACAATACATGCAGAGTGGGATAATGTTGTGTGATGTGATCCCACCATGAAGGTCGATATGACATGAACTTGAGTTAGGATAAAGGGGAGGGAAAGGGTAATTTTTGCACTGAACAGTGCAATCTTCTGGATTATCGACACAGACTGGTGGGACATAAGAAATGATATGCCATCAAAATAATACTACTGATGACTATGAAAAAATGATATTGTTATTTATTTATTTATTTATTTTTTTTTGGTCTTTTCTCTGTGTCCGGCAACGGATCGCAACCCTCAGTGTTGCCCCTGTACCGGACCGGGGACCGGCAACGGGATTGCAAACCTCGGTGTTGCTCCCGCGCCTCGCTCAGCCAGTGAGCGGGAACCGGTCTGTATGTGGGATCCGAACCCTCGGGCGGGAGCGCCACCGCGCTTCCCAAGTGGCGCACTATCCAGTGCGCCACCGGGCCGGCCCAAATGATGCTGTTTTACCTAGTATATTATACTAGATATTATACTTAGGCATATTATACTAGCACTTATAAAATATAGAAAACTTTAAACAAGAGGATTTTACAGTCAAGTTTGGTCATTAGAAAAAAATTTATAATAAAATGGCTCAAAAGAAAATACACAAATTGAATTTCATCAGATATGTATAATCAAAAAGTAATAGCGTCTGTATTGAAAACCTAATAAAAAGATAGATATCAAATTGATACATATTTTACAAAATAAAACAAAGGGCTAATAACTTTCCACCCTGGATTTCTATATTATCAAAATGCTGGAAATTATAAAATGGAAATAAAGAATACATTCTGAAGACAGTGTAGAGAAAAAGACAAAAAAATGAGGTTTCGTCTTCAGGTCACTTTACTATCTCACCCCACCCCCCAACCATGTGACAATATTACATGTATCATCTAGGCTGATCAGCTTAAATGTCATAGTTGAAGGATGGAAAAAAAAATCTATCATTATGTATTAGCTGCATAAGTGCTAACTACTGCCTATGTAAATTCGAGTTACAAAAAAGACAATGACCTAATGTACTGAACTAATCCAATGTCAGGAGAAATTATCCTGTTACTTCTTTATTCACAAAATCTTGGGACTGGCACTTGCTTACCTTATAGTCTCTTCACTGAGCTATTTAGTGGCTCCCTAACTCACCTTCTTATCTCAACTCTCCCCTCATGGGGAAAAAAATAAAAAACCACTGAAAAGAAACCATGAAATGCTAAGAAAGTATACTCGAATGTATAATTGTATATAATTCTTCATACCCATATATATAATTGATTTTGCGGTTATATATAACTCCATACATGTAACTCCAGTTTCAGTGAACTTTCCCCAAATATTGGCTCTACCTTGCTCAAATACCACTCATAATCCTCCTGTCTATGGAGCAACATCTGAGCCACTTTAACCAGCTATTTGAAGTCCTCTTCGTGTTGAATCCTACTTTGTTTTTCAGGTCCTTTCTTCCACCACACTCCTATACAAACTGCTTTATTCAAACTTGCCTTGAGTCTTTCCTACCTGCCTCATTGGCCAACTCCCGATATCATTTCCTTAATATGTACTTATTGTTCAAGTATCACATTTTCTTTATTATTCACCCCCTCTGGAAGTGGTTCCCCCCACTACTTTGAACTCTCATTCTTCTCATTTTCTGCTTTGATTGGAGTTTATTTGTATTCCTATCTTAGTTCCCCACGACTAAGCTTCCATTGGTGTGGAGACCTGTCCCCAACTCCCCCCACCCCAACACCACACTGCTGAGCCTCGTGCCTGACCCATGGGTGGCCAAGGCATGTTTGTTGAACTTTTGGTGACTTACTGATTGGATTCTTGTTGTAAATCATTACTCTTTAACTATAAGGAATAATTGCAAAGTTAAAGCAATGAAAATTATTCTGTTGAAAACATGTTTAAAGATATAAGTTACTCAAAGAAAATTTAAAGTAGTTGAAATATTTTACATTAAAAAAAAGATAAACTCAGAACACTCAAGATACTTAGTTATCTCAATGCAACCTAGATTAATGTGAAAGTTACCTCAATATACGAGAACAAAAGAACATTTAATTTTAACAAAGGTTGATGTGCATGTTTAATGGCTTTAAAGCAACTTCTTCATATAATTATTTACTTATGAGGGAGGTGATTTAAATCCTCCGTTTGTATGTGAAAAAATAAATATTAGTGGGTTGCAGATTTTTAATACCTTGAAAATCAGTCCAAGGTGGAAGCTTACAACTAATTTAGAGGGTATTTTGATTCACTGGATACTCTTTAATTTTGAATAAATTTATGTATCAGTATCAAATCTTTGGTTTCTGGAGAATGTTGATTTGCACACAGAAATGTGTTTGCTATAGATGCCTAGTGTTTATATAGTCACATTAAAAATGGGCACACTTTCAAATCATCCTTGAAACTAACTGGTAATTTGGTATGTGAAACATAAATATCTCTTGAATCAGTTAGGCTGAAATCTAATGAAGTGGATTTTTTTCAGTCCATTAGCCTTTTAAAATCAAGCACTATTGGAAGCTATACCAAAATGCTGTCTGACTCTAGGACCATTTAATAAACTGTTATGGTTATTAAACCATTATTGTGCCTTCTAAAATGTTTAACTTACAGGATTGGGCATTAGGGGAATTTTCAACAAGTTTAAAGATATGTTTACTCATTTTTTTGTTTAGCATATCTGTGAGCCTATTTTTGTTTTTGTTACATGTAATGTATAGCTATAGATAACCTTATAACTGAGATAATAGGTGTAACGGAGTTTCTAAGATTTATTTCTTCACTGCAATTACAGGGGAAAGTAATTTTTATTGTAAGTTCAACAAAAGCAGGTAATGTTCATCCTAAGGCACATCAATAATTCCACTTGACATATCAATTTACTTTGGTCATGGATAGAGCTAGGTCCATTTTAAAATTCTCCCATTATGAGTAAGTCATTGAAAGAAGGGAGAATGTACATCAATGGCTTCTTGGAAACACTGATTTAAATTTCCATTATCGCATAGGGAATCAAGGGACTTAGATGGTATATAGAATTATAAAATGCTTCCCTGTTCCTACATAGGAAATATGGATACTGCAAGATCCTCAAAGAACTTGTGACTCTGCTCTTTTGAACTGTTACTCTTCACTGGAGCTACAATCTTAGATCATTTATTATTACAAAAAACATTCAATTAATTTCTTAATGGATTCTAAAGAACTTGGGGGGAGATAGAGAATTGGTCATTTGAGCTCATAGAAATTTAGGTATTTTTACTTATCAGTAATTAATTTATCATCAAAACATATGGTACAATAAATAACGATTTATATGAATGTAGATAAAAGAATCCAGTGGGCTGTTAGACATATCTTTTGGAGAAATATCAGTGAGTGTAAGATGGGAAGCTGCCACTCAAACTAATCAATGAAGTTCCCCTGCATGGAGGAAGCTATACATTTGACTTTCAAGGCCATGCATGTTCATGAAGGCTACATATAAATAAATAGGCACAAATATCTCACACTTACTAAAGGTTTCATATTTCTTTTCTCTGCTAATGGGTGTGAGAACAATACCTGATAATGTACACCTCAGGGAATTGTAAGAATTAAATGAAAACTTCTAGCACCATATGTAGATATTCAATAAACGATGACCAATTTACCCTCTTAAGTTTAAACTATCTCAATTAGAGGACAAATATAATATATTTAAAGTGGTCAATCTTCCCTAAGGATAAGATCTAGAACTCACAGTATTATGAATAAATCTACTTCCCTCTGCCTTCATTTATTCGTTTAGAACAGAATTGATGAGGCACTCTCATGCATCTCCAGCAAAATAGGTCTTTTCAAAGACATTACATTTAATAAGAGCCCCTAGGTCTTTTGCACATATTTCTATTTTTACTTTCCTCTCATAACAAATTTATAAACTGTGAGCACTTGAAGGGCACCATATACAGTGCCAAGAATAGAGAACCTAAGGTCAATCTGTTGCCCAGTAGAGGAATGTGGATTAGCACTCTGATCTATGCTGTTGTGCCCAATATTGTATCTATCAGAGACTTATCTCAATTTGGCTGACTCTGCGTTTCCATGGATATAGGTTTCAAATTTTCCATTTTATCCCAATATCATTTATAACCGTTTTCATAGATTTGTTTTCAGTCGCAAAGGTAAAACTTCTCAGTTAACTTTGGTGATACTGATGAAACTATTACTAAACAGTTCCCCAGATTTAGTAAGGAGGACTTACCTTACTCTAGTGGAAAACCAATGACAGCAAATAATGAAATATAACACAAGTTAAAAAATGCCTTTCAATGCATGCAGCACTGTGATTAGTCATAAAAGTCTGATCAGGTTTAGACGCAATATAGGATTTTTCATCTCTTTTGAAAATAAAAATTAAAGGAGTTATTTCTTATTCTTCTATACTCAATATATACATATATTTAACTTTTCTATGTAATGCAACATGCAATATTTGCTCATACATGTAGCTATAGTACTACATTTGGCATAAATGTTGCATACAAAGGATAAATATTAAATTAATAGTTTAATTAGTACGATTAATTTTGTTATATGATTTAAAAATTATTTGTTTTAGGAAATACTAATTCCTGAATATATGAAGAAATGGGCTTATAAAGATACAGAAGTCCTCTACATCAGATAACACAGTCAAATTTAATAAAGGATAAATATTTTTTTGCAACAAATGTCATACGGTCATCTCTATAAATCATTTGTGCCAAAAATATGACAGCATCTTGTTAATGAATAGCATGAAGGGATGGTCATGAAGAAACTCATTAATATCTGGTAAATGCAGTTAAGATCATAGTTAGCAACATATTGGTTTTTAATTCTCAGCATATGTGATAATAATTCACTTTTCAGTAAGTTGATTCATGAAGGCTAGCTTTTTACTAAACAATTTGCTTTCAAGGTACACATGCAAAAATTGGCCCACATCCATGTGTATACATGACAGGTTGTGACTTAGACACGTACACAGGAAATGTGATATGTGAATGAAACGCGTAGTTGAGTGAGGGAGATTCTTAGGATAGAAGTATGAGTGCCCAACGAAAAGAGTTAAGACAACGAATTCTCTTTTATCCTAAGAAGAACCCCACCAGCATGGATCTTGTGAGGGATCTGCCCAAATGTATTCATAAACATTTATGGAAAAACAAATATTCTACACTACCAAATGAATTCAGAGAAATTAGGTTTCTGATACGAGTCAGGGATGGTGTTATGCTACATCATTCAGACTTTATGGAATAAGGATTTTTTTTATAAGCTAGTGAGGCTGGAAAAAAAAAGATCTGTTAATTCGGTTCATCTGTCATATGGCAGATTAGCAGGGCCTAATCATCATGAAGTGCTTTTCATGTGCAGGTTTTATTGGAAAACATCACGAGAGTGGGAAGATTACACTCTCAAACAAGCAGAAGGCATAAGGGACTTTGCTTGTTAAATGCTTTTAGCTCTAGGACTTTGCTTGTTAAATGCTTTAAGGGTGGTTTTTAAAATATGGTGCAGGGCTTGTCATTCTGTATATCCAGATTTATAAAACTCAAATCCTTCCACATGTACTTTAGAATTAAACCATTACATTAAGAATATATTATGTATCCTGTTTATTTAGAATGCATGCCTAAACTTTGAAATATTTTCAAAAGTGCTAAATTTGTTCTCATCAAACTCATTTGCCTTCTTGGTTAATACGGGCAGCACTGAGGTTGAACTCAATGTAAGATACCATGCGTAACCACAGTTTTTCTTTCTGGGGGTTTTTAGCATGTGTCCTTGGTGCACATGCACAGAATCGAAATTATGGTAACAAAGCTAGATTAAGGCCAGTCTTCACTTAGAAAAGAAAATACATTCTAAAAATTCTTAAGTAAAATGTATGCCCCCAACCATTAGTTGCAAAAACATATTATTAGCCCTATTTGCAGCATGCAACTTGGTAGGGCTTGTATCTCTTAAGATATTCTCTTCAGTCTGTTCCTTTCCCCTCCACACCTGAGGAGTTACCTTTACTAGTTCAAATAACTAAATGTTCTGATATGAAAATGTAATTAGAGGATATTTTCAATTAAAAGGGCTTTATTGGAGTACTCCAATATTCTATTTCTAAATATACTTCCTCTTAGGCAATGTTACAATTAGTAATATTTATGAATCATGGCATGAACCTTGGCTAGCTTCTTTGTGCCTCACATGGTTGGAAGATATTCTGAAAAATTACATTTTATTTTTCTGAATTCCCTGGAGCTTTTTATTTATGTTAAGCTCATCAAATGAATAAATGGAAGTCATTATTTTGTAGAGATACCAAGTATCTACTAGTTAATGAATGTATTAAAACTTTTTGACTCTTATGAAAAGAAGTACTTTGAAAGGGTACAGTGGAATAGAAATGTTAAATCCTAAGATGAGAGCAAAACTTCCAAAACATAGTTCTGAAAATATAATTTCTTCACATTATATTTTTTAAACAACTTATTTATTGAGCTCAGCTTTGTGAGGTATTTCTTCTCTTCAGAAAAGAAGGAAAATAAAGTGACTTCTTTAATTTTAACAAGTTTTTGGAATGTCATTAAAGATATAGCATTTGCTTTTAAAATTATACATATAATATATGTACATAAAAGTATATGGTGATATGTATAAAGTTACAATTTTTAAATTATTCACTGAAAGAGGACTTGGAATAAAACTCAAGCCATGCAACACTGTGTATGTGTGGCAATGCTCTTTTCTCATTCTAAATGTTCTAGTGCTCTGAGCGTCTGAGACAATAATGCAGGGTAAGAGCAGACAGGTGCCTGGCTAGTGATAAATTCTTCAAAGTATTAAAATTCTGGAGATTGAATAAAAATGAAGTCTTTACAATACAGATTATAGTTCCAGAAAAATAACAGAAACAATAGGTTTCTGGTATTTCATATAATCTGAACTTGATTGTTGTAACAGTATCGTGATGCTGGTAGTTGTTTATAAGAATTAACACCAACATCAGGTACTCCAGAAGGTTCTCTTGGGGGCTGTGTGGTGAGGCTTCCTGCTGGTGCTCTGAGAGCCTCTGAAGGGAGCAGAGAACAGAATTCTGTTTCTAAATTGTGAAGAGGTTGCTTCATGCTGGGGGAATCTATTTGTACTTCTGACCCCACCTGCTCTTTAATTTTAGTCCAAGGAGGAAATTATTGATGATGATGATATTCCTCTGAAATCCAAAATAGATAAGTGCAACTGTCTGTCTAGGTGGGAGGAGAAGAAATATCCACTCAAATGTACGATATGTTAAGAATTCTCATGTCTACTCAAGGGCAGTATTAGCATCCTGCCTTCTTTTGAGGACTGCCAAGTTTCGAAGTTTTCACAAGAGTTGGTAATGCTTTGTCAGGCACAGGAAGCCCCCTTAATGCAAATTGTCTTGGCAAGAGACTTGAAAGATAGGAAGTAGTTATTGACTCTAATTTGATTCTCAGCCAGTTATAAGAATCACCTGAGGTGCTTTTAAAACAGACTGATGCTTGGTTCCCACTGCAGAAGCAATTTAAATCATCATCGGTAGAGATGGGCCTGGGAATTGAGACATTCACTGAGGCTTTCAAAAGCTTCCCAAGTGATTCTGATGTTGAGAAGCGCTGCTCTGAAAGGAAAGTAGCCAGGGAAAAATGGCTCTAGTGTGGGTTTTTGGTTTATGTGGACATCTCTCTATGGCCCTACTGTACATGTATTCATTTTAGAGCCCATGTTGTTCTGGTCTGCTGGAATAATGTAGCCTGAGGAAATTGAGATCTAAATAAAAATCAGCCTCATATTTAAATTGAAATAAGTCTGGACTGTTACTTTAAACTTCAACTTTGTCCTGTGCAGGCAGAGCCCAGCAAGTGGTCCAGAAGCAGCAGAGCGCACGGGGGGGCTTGTGTAGGGACCGGGTTGCTCTTGGATTGGGGAGTTGGTATGGATGCCATGCAAGCAGGTGCCTCAGTGAAAACCAGGACGAGGGCTAGCTCAAGACTGAAAAATTTAGCTCATGGCTATGACTGGAAGAAAACAAAGCTGGTAGTTTTCCTACCAATTAATCATTTAAATTTGCTTTTGAAATGACTGAAATCAGCCACAGGACTGATTTCATTTCAGATTTGGTAAACAGAATGAACATTTGAACCTATCTACCGAGAAGATTCGCCTCTCCTTGCCAACCACTTGGAGCCATCAGTCCGAACCCGTCGAGACATAAGCATTCCAGTTCTACAGGAACTAGATCGTTAGAGAAAAAGCAAGTCATCTCTCTGTGAGGGAACAGTCAACCCGGCCAGGTGAGAGTGGTGACAGCCTTACTCTATGGGAGACATGATGGGGACTTAACTTGCTAGGTGCTGGGATTGGTCAGGAGGAATCTGAAACCACAGATTCTTTGTTCTAGTTGCAACCATGTCATTAAATGGAGAATGCCTCTAGCATCTGTGGCTAAGACAGGTTTTTGTAATTGGCCAGTAACACTTTGTACATTGACCAGTACAGATTCTCTCTTTAAGGATGTCTTTCTATTTCCTAAGGCAACCCAGATCTGGCATAAGACGTTGTTTCCCATTTACCTGAAGATTTTTGTTTTACCCAATTTAACCAATATTGTCAATCCTTAAATAAATATTTTACATATTGAAGTTTTCTAAGGAACATTAAATTACATTTGGGGCTTTGTTATCTCACTGTTGACTTGAGCTATAGCTTGTAGTTGCTGGAAAGTGTAAGCCAAAGTGGTCCTGTGGGGGCTTCTCATCAGGAACAGTTCTTACTGAATTAAGGAGCATGCCATATCAAATGAATTTCAAACCTTTCTGAAATGGACATGGAAGCTATGTATCAGATACTCACAGGACGACCTCCACATGGTCCAAAGCCCACTGATCGTGACCTGTTCCATTGTGGCGTGGTTGCCACCAGCGCAATAAAACTCCTTTCATCCGTGCCTCCCTGGGTCACAGACAGAAGGACAACGAAGTTAAACACTAGGAAACAGAACTTTCTGGTATGTGACTTTCAGATTTCAAATATTATAATAGGCTAATCGAAATCAACAAAACTTTGGGCATGGAATTCAGATTTGGTTAGGTCATAGGACTCTTCTAAGCAGCATTAAATTTTATTGGCCTCTCAAGGATTTGTGATACTTTTCCGTCTCTCTCTCCTTCCCCTTGCTCCAGTAGTATTTGGAAGAGCAGCACGTTTGGCCAATAAACATGAAGTGCTTTCAGGGTGACAGGCACTGTGCTGGAGGCCGGGTATACAATGCTAAGCAAAAGTGACACGGTTGCCTCTTCTCAGTAAGTCTGCAAACTAGCATAACCAGCAGAAAATAAAAAATGTTGTTTTCTAAAGGACTAGACATACTGGTTAAAGGCAAAAGGTGCCTTTGAATTTAGTTGTTCTTCTCCATTACCTCTTGACCTTATTTCTTGCTTTAATGTTCCCCTCTTGTCCTAATAGAAAACAGTAACACAACTTTGAAGACCTGGGTTAGTCTTGGATCTGCCACTATCTAGTTTGGTGGTGTGTTGGGTCAGTAACTTCACTCAACTTTCACCTCAAACTCTATGAGACCATGTCTTTCCATTTGGACCACTTACAGAGGGACGTTGTAAGACACTCTCTGAGCTTGTGTGAAGTCCTTTGGCTGGTGCTGAGCAATGACGTGCCAGGTGATCCCGTTGTTGACGCTGTACTGCAGCAGCACGGCCTTGTCCACGGCGTGGGGGCCGCTCAGGTCGCTGTTGCAGCTGTCCGTCTGGGATGAGCTCCCAATTTGCAATACAAACATGATTTTGCTGAAAAACACAGGGGAAATAATCTTTAAACAAAAGCAAAGAAGTTTTAAAGCGGTTATGCTTTCTTAATCTTTCTTATTCTTAAAGTCCACAATTTCTGAGTTTATAACATTGTAAAAATAGAAGCATCCATTCTTATGAATAAATCGCATAAGTAATACAATTTATTAATATTATCTTTTATATTATACAAGTGAAAAATAACCTCAGAAGATTGGTTTTCTGCATGAAAAAAACAATTTTGACTTTCAAAGACGTGTCCTCTTTTCATGGTGTTGAAATCTCATTAGAGTATTTGACCTAAAACACCTTCTGTTCTCTGAAAGGTAACATGGGCCAAATAGGCAGCTGAGGACAGGGAGAGGACAAGGAATAAAACCACGATATTTCTTCCACATGCTTTTTACAAATAGCTCCAAGCTGAACAGTATCTGGACAAGGATAAATCATGTCTATTTTAGAAAAGGATGTCTGGAGATCAGAGCCAAAGGAAAACTGAGTGTGATGGTTAATTTTAGGTGTCAGCTATACTAGATTAGGGAATACCTAGAAACCTGGTAAAGCATTATTTTGGGGTGTGTCTGTGAGGGTGTTTCCAGAGGAGATTAGCACGTAAGCCTGAGTGTACTGGGTGGGAAAGATCTGCCCTCAGTATGGGCAGGTCCCATCGGATCCACTAGGGACCCAGAAAAAACAACATAGGAAAAGGCAAATCTCCCTTTATGCACCGAAGCTGGGATACACTCTTCTCTGCTGTCTGTGGACATCAGAACTCAAGATTGTTCAGCCTTTGGTTCCAGGACTGACACCAGTAACACTCCCAGCTCTCAGGCCTTTGGGCTTGGACTGAGAATCACACCATCGGCTTCCCTGGTGCTGAGGCTTCCAGACTTGGACTGAGCCATGCTACTGGCATACAGTTTGCAGACGGCCTACTGTGGTTCTTCTCAGCCTTCATAATCACATGAGCCAATTCCCCTAATAAGTCCCCTTTCATATATTTATATACATATCCTATTGGTTCTGTTTCTTGAGAGAATGCTAATACACGGAGTTAGAACATGCGGACTCTGGATCATGTTAGCTGTTCTGTTCGACATGCCCTTTTGCTTTTCTTAGGCATCCTTGCCCTTAGAAGATGCAGTTTTTAAACACTGGAAATATATCCTCACTTATGAGGATATATTCTGTTAATTCCTAGTGATTAACAGAGTAGTCCCATTTAGCATAGGTAGTTGAATAAAGAGCTAGATTTAAAACTTATAAATGCATAAATTAAAACAGTTACTTGTACAATATGGTGAGCAATTGTTAACTAAGCAGCTAGTTGCAGCTATAAATATGGAATCAAGGAAGACATCAGGGTGTCACTAGATTAAGTACATCATTTGGTGGGAAAAAAATAGAGATGAGTAGATACAACTTTTAGCATCCCATGGTTTTCATACAGGAATTAAATGTATTATATTTTCATTGTTTATCATATTAAGGATTTGAATGTAACAGTTTAAAGTACAAAGTTTAAAGTAACAGTCCAGACTCACTTGAATCTAAATATGAGACTGATGTTTACTTAGATATTGATTTCCTCAGGCTACATTATTCCAGCAGAGCAGAACAACATGGGCTCTAAAATGAATACATGTACAGTAATGCCACAGAGAGATGCCCAAATAGACCAGAAACCAACCCTAGAGTCATTTTTCCCTGGCTACTTTCCTTTCAGAGCAGCGATTCTCAATCTGACTGAACATCACAGTCACTTGGGAAGGTTTTGAAAGCCTCAGTGAGTGTTCCAATGCCCAGGACCATCCCTTCAAAACCTTCCTTTCTGCATCTGAAAATACATTACTAATATTTTCCAAAGTGAAAGGCTTCAAGTAAACATCACATTCTCATTAGTCAAACATCTAATTCTTAAATATCCTCATTGTTAATGAACACTTTTCGACATTCAGTGAATACTCCAGTCCAGTACTTTGAAACCTTTTTAAAGCCTTAGAATCTTTCCTTGAATTATACAGACAAAAAGCTTTGTTTGTGCTGGCTAAGTTGGCAGAGCTGAGAAGGGCAGGTGGGGAAGGAAATCCAACCTTCCTGGAGTCTCTTTTTCTTTGTCACTTCCCTAGTCTATTTGCACCATTTTTGTCCACTCTATTCTGCGTTAATCTCCAGCTCCTATAGCATGTAATTATTTAAAGATGTTATCCATTCATCCATCCATCCATCTATCCTCCTTTTCTACTTATTGTATGTACATATGCTAAATGTAGACATATGTTTGCATTACTACAGATCTACTTCACATATACATTTATATTTACATACTGCCCTGTGGTCAACATTCAATTATCTGTATGGATTATCCCTAGCCAGTTTTTTGTATTTGGCCATTTCTCTGGGCTTATGCCTATGTCACCATCACTCAGCTGGTGTGTGTAAAGAAATATAAAGTGAATCTGTAATAAATTTAAGCAAACAAATAATTTTGAGTTGTTAAAACATATAATGCTTCCTTATACCATATTCAAATGATATTTAGGTTTCCATTGCTTAGGGACATCTATGCCGTGACGTTCATGACCATATCTAATGGACAGTGGACAACAACTGGGCTTGTGACCAGTTCTATGTCTGGACTACAACACAGGGGTTTGGTTACCTTGCTCGAGTGAGATCCAGAGGCTTGGTAGCAGCTTGCCTTATCTGACAGCCATTAAAATAGAGTGAGTCTCCGTGGGCATAGGGTGCCAGCTGCCCACAGCCACTGCCTATCACTCCACCTTGGATGGTCTCCCAGTTCGCCTCGGTGACTCTTGCTGACTCAAAATTATCTTTAATATAGCTAGGAAGATCGTGAGTGAAAACAGAGCAATCATCACCTAGAGGGAAAGAAACAATCATAGAAATTAGCCGGAACAAGGAGTATCATCAAAGATTAACAACAAATATTCAATCTCAGATTTAAGCCATAGTTATTCCTGCAACAGTGGTAAAATACCAAGCAGATATAGACTCCCAGAATAAATTTCTCTTTTATTTTGGCAATTATTGACTTCCATTGTTTAAAAAAATCCTATTATCACTGAGTCAATGTTTACTAAAACATGGAAGTGCTCATGTACTTATTTATCCTGTAAAGCCATTGTTTAAATACCACAGCTTGGGCTGGGCCTGCACGTTTACTAATGATGGGTTCAGGAGGAAGCTCTCACCCTGGCATGAGAGGCCAATCAATTTTTTTTTTCCCTACAGTAATATTGTAGTAAAAATAAGATGTCATGATCTGGTTCTTCTAGCTCTATACTTGATGATTCTTGAGAGCAGAGTCTGTATCTTAATTCATTGTTGAATTTCAGCACCTAGCACCGTACTTAACACATCTAAGACATTCAATAATGAAGCTGGGATAAATAAATAAATAATGAACAAACTGGAAGCATCTCTCAGAGACTGCTGAACTGAAATACTGGCATTTAAGTAAGACACTATCTTAGTAAATGTGTAAGTGCCTGCATTTCGCCCTGATTTGAACAGTACATCTTTTCTAAATGTTCACAGTAGTTCAAAATCAGAAGGTCATAGTTTTCTTGGATCAGGAGAGAGGGCAAATTCCAGACATCTACATTTCCCTGTGAGACATTTGATTCATTCATTTTCCTGAAGTTAAAATTCTGCAGCTAACCCACAGACTCAGCCTGTCTCAGTGTCAATGATGAGAGGAGAGAAAGAAGATGGCTCAGTAATTTCTAACATCAGAGATGTGCAGCAGTCTACATTAATCATCTTAATTTAACTTGGAGGCAAGGAAATAGCATCAACCAAGAAACCTAAATAGATCCTATGCCAGAATTCAAATATATAGATTCTTACATTGTATGCTTGGGGGAAGTTGTATAATTCTGCTCCTCTTTGGATAAATCTCTCAGCTATGAGAAATAGCAAAGTTGATGGGAAAGAACAACGTGAGCACTGTTCTTCTTTCTAACATTTACTAGCTATGTGACCTTAGGGAAGCCACTTAACCTCCCTGAGTCTCAACCTGTAAAGCGGGAATAATTATATTAACCACAGAAATCTTATGGGGATATCATAAATACTAAATGATTCTGAAGAATGAATTGGTGTATACTATGTAAATAGTAAAGCATAAGACAGAGTGATGATTCACTCAAAGAAGATTTATTAGCATTGCTATATACCAAGTACAAGGCTATGAGGATATAATGGAAATTATGTAAAGTGAACTTAGTAATGATAGAGGCTGAAACCTGTTAGAAACATTGGATCAAAGGAAAGCAGGACTTCAGGGTTTTTGACAGGCCAACAGAGCAATTTCCTGTGATGTGAGGGGTTCAGTGGATACTCTGGCTGTCTTTACTCAGCCTCTAGAAACCCAAGCAGTAACATGTATTTCTTTGAGTCATGAAGGTTTTTTGTGTGTGACAAAGTGACCCAGGAAACAGAACTACCCTGTCATCACCTACATCTTGGGAAGACAGTAGCAGCTGCTGTTGGAAGAGGCTGAGGAAAGATGGATACTGGCAAATGGATATTGGCAAAATATCTAGGTATGGGCAGCTAGTCCAGCAAGGAAAGAGGCCCAGAGTGGAAATTAAGTGGAAATTAAGGCAGGGAGTTATATGGAGGATGTAGAATGTGAGATACTGTAGAATATCCTGAGTGGGTTTATCTGGATTTATATTTACTTATTTAAATTTATAGAATATCCTGAGTGATTTTCAATCTATATTTTAAAAAATTCTTTCAGGAACATAGCATAAAATTGTATTTGATAATCTGTTCCAAAGATAAATAACTTGTGATCAAGGAGTGTGTTTTCTATCTCAAATCTCTCTGGTTAGAGTTTCTATCCATTTCCTGGTGAAATTGTGTACACATGTTGAGATGAGGAGGACCTCATGGTCTCCTGTATCAAAAACGACAGCCTGAAATTCAGACCTTGGAAGCTTTCATCGCAGATGCAGATGGCGCCAGTGGTGCAGTATCCGTGCCCGCTGCAGAGCTTGGGGCATGCCTCTCCAATGTACACGTGGTCAATCGCCCAGCTTTGCTTCTCAGTTTCTTCCCCCTTCTGGATCCAGCGGAACTGTGTTGCACTGAAGGTTCCACAGAGAGCAGAAGAGATTCAGTAGACTGTTATTTCTCATGTCTGTGTCCTGTGTCCAGCCTCCAGCCTCTGGGAATGGGGACTATTTCTGAGAAAAGGGTTTCCCAAATTTCTCCCTGAAGCACGCCCCTGGCAGAGATGAATTAAGTTGTGTTCCTCAGATTCTGGGAGTATAGCCCAAAACGCCATTCTGGAAGCTTGTATCTTCCCTGAAAATTTTAAGTGAATTTCTATTCCATAATAAATCTGATACAGTTTGGATATGTTGCCCCCAAAGCTCATGTTGGGGTCTGATCCCCAATGTGGCAGTGTTGGGAGGTGTTTGTGTCATGGCGATGGAACCCTCATGAATAGATTAATGCCCAGGGGGGTAGTGGATGAATTCTTGCTCTATTAGTTCCTGTGACAGCTGGTTGTTTAAGGGACCTTGGCTCCTCCCCTCCCTCTCTTGCTTCCTCTCACCATGTGATCTGCTTGCACCCACTGGATGCCTGCTGTTTTCCATCATGAGTAGAAGCAGCCTGAGGCCTGTGCCAGATGCAGCTGTCCCAGAATCGTGAGCCAAACAGAATTTTTTTCTTTATAAATTACCCAGTTTTAGGTATTCTGTTATAGCAACACAAAAATGGACTAATACAAAATCTGCGTCCATATTGCCTATAGAGGTGTGCCACTTTCCAATCTTTGAGTAAAACGAATGCTGCTCTAGGAAGATTATCTTCCATTGTTTTTATCCTGTGGCTTTGTGTAAACTGATAGCCCTGCACACCCCAGAGGGTATATGTGTCTGGATGAGAAGCGTAGCCTTTGGGAGCACAGAACACTGGGCCAGAATTGGTGCCAACTCCAGTCCTTGTTTGGGGTCTGTCATTCAGGGTCTGTGACTGAGTTTGGCACATGTCATGGTATTTAGTCAAAAGAAAATCTGAGACCTATAAATCATTTTCTAACAAGCTTCTGTTTTTTCTTCTTGGGGCATGTGGTTGACATTTTGGGCATGGGCTGGGGAGAGGAGAGAGAGAAGAGGGGAGAGGGCACTAGGGCTACAGATAAAAGTCTGGCCTCACTTTCTTAGCTCACTGCATGAACTCTGTGGAGACTACCAGATCATTCCACAAAGTTTACCTTCATAGGCAGCATACCTGGAGGAGACATGGTCAGGCAGCTGGATGGTGATTCTCTTCCAGCTTGAGCTGTTGACAGCATTGTAGATGGTGGCTTCATGGAACTGGAAGGGGGAGCAGCCGATGCTGTTTGAAGAGGAAGGCAGGCATTGGGTCTGAACGAGCTGCCAGGAATCGGACCTGCAGAAACCAAAGTAGATGAATCTTAAGAGAAATATATGACCTGTCTAATGTCAAGCTAATGCTTTGGGGGTAGGGTGAAATTAAGATTTTTTTTTGTGTGGGCCGGCCTGGTGGCGCACTGGATAGTGCGCCGCTTGGGAAGCGCGGCGGCGCTCCTGCCCGGGGGTTCGGATTCCACATACAGACCGGTTCCCGCTCACTGGCTGAGCGAGGTGCGGGAGCAACACCGAGGTTTGCAATCCTGTTGC